>NC_088713.1:59199657-59499657 GCF_963576615.1 Watersipora subatra
AAATGTTAAACTAAGTTATCAAGTTGCCAAAAAATGTGCAAAAAGCAAAAAATGTCTTTTTAGCAAACTCTAACCGGAAGACTTGAAACAACTCGATTGTAGCCTTTGGCCATTGCTGTTTAGCACACATGTTTGGCACACATGCTGTTTAGCTCTATGGCTGCTATATAATTGCAGCTAGGGTTCAGAGGCTATGAGCCAGCAAACTATGTTGGCAGATCCATCAGGCTGACCAGAATTCACTTGTATAAAGGAAGCTGCGGATCGACAGGACTCTTAGAAAAGTGTGAATTCTATGGCAACCTCTGCCAGTTCACCCAGCAGGTAAGTTCACCCAGCAAGCAAAGGCTGATTTACACTATATCACTGTGTTATCTTGTTATCATAAGTTAAAGATGTTATCAATTTATCAGAAAGTATTAGAGCTTTTTTTATCATTTGCAACTGTTTTTGATGTTTGAGATGATCTGATTATCAGAATGTTTCAAAATTAACTTTAATAAAACTTGATTTCGATTAAAATGTTCAGATTTGATCAAAAGATCGATTATGGTTGCACTACGGCAAATAGATCGACAGAAACATGAGCCATTGAACACAATAGCCAATATCAATAACGAGACAGATAGCAACCTCAAAACTAGTGAAATCATTTCGGTACACACATTTTTCGTCAGAGCGTTTCAACTGTGATCAGGTTTTATTGATTTTAATTTTGAAACATCCTGACAGTCAGATAAAATCAAACATAAAAACAATCCCAAATAATAGAAAAATACTGATACTTTCTTATAAAATTTACTAAAATTCTGTGATAATTATCACCTTCATTGCTCATCAGGAGGGTATTTGATGAGTGTTGTTATTAACTTTTCCCTACTACTTACAGGGTGATGGGAGTGGGATGAGATGGAGTCCAACTACAGGCATCGGTAGCAGAAATTCAGGCCCATCTGATGATTACACAGAAAATGGTGGGTCTAAATGTTCATTTCATCAGAGGAGGTCGTTCTAACTAGCGGGTTTTTAGTTAACAGTTTTTAGTTTACGTTTGGTGCGGACTCGAAACCGGTCCCTACCCTCATCAGTGAAAATCCGTGCAATCTTTATTATATTATTATAGGCCTATATATATTATATTACTATATATATTATATTATTATGTTACTATATATATTATTGTATATATTATAATAAAAACTGTGTCCATCAGTCGGTCTGTTTTAAGTCAATTTGAAGGCATTAAAAAAATTACCCTGCTCAGGATTTGAACTCTTACCTTCTGTTTTACACATTGGCACACTAACCACTGCTCTACTCGGTTACCTTCTAGCTTCACAGAATAATTATGGACATACAGACTCATGACAGTCTCTTACGGTATGTGGAACTGCTGAATGTATTATTAGAAACTAATTTTCAAAGCTACGTTTTAATTGATCATCATCGTTTTTCTCTTTTTCTTTTTTTTTGTTTATCAGACAAGTTTGAGAGTCGTGTGTGTTTAAAAGGCATGATGAAAGTTGTGACTAGCAGGTAACAGGAAGTTGGCTTTTTGCCAACATTTTTCCAAGTTGGCAAAACACGCCATGTTGATGTGTTGCCTTTTACACTTAATGTAACAGAAAATTATTAAACTCTGATGGCTCCTAGCATAATGATGCGTCCGGAGGAATCTTACTGGGCGAGAATATGAAAGAGATTTTTGTATTTTATTTTTAATGTGTAGCCTATTATATTTTTTGCTTATAATAATCTTTAATTAGTTTTTTTCACTTTAATGAATATTTTTCTTTAAGAAAGTATTGAAGCCGCAAGTAGCAATGGCAATTCGCAAAATCTTACCCAATTAACACTGTAAGCAAGTTTTGTGCTAAAATAGACACAGTTCTACTGTAAATGTTACGTGTTGCGGGTAGATATTGTATGCTTTAGCTGTTTTGATTATAATAAAATATTGTGATTCTTGTTTTGATTTTGTGTAACCAGCGGTTTTCTATTTAAGTCATGATTATAAGTAGAAAAGCAGCTTTAACCATGTCTGCCTGTAAAACAACCTGCTCGTGCTTGTCATATAGAATGACACTGTAAACACATGACTGGTTTGTCCTAACTTGAATATAGCATCAACTGATTTCGTTAATGCAGCTACTACTGTCTATATCCCATCTGTGTAGTTTGGCTTAATAAGCAGGGACTAGTTACCTGTTCAAAAGTGTCAGCAGGTGCAAGGTTTGTTAAATTTCAGTTCAGAATAAAGGTACTGATAGCTGAGATTGTTGAGCAATAAGACAGGGCTTGTTAACTAGTTAAATTTTTATGTTTAAAAAAACATTTGTTGTTGATGAGCTGTTTTTTTATTAGGTTCTAAACCTGCCATAAAGTATTTTTAAGAAAGTTTTACAAGATGGATTATTTTTCTTATTACAGTCGACTTCCCTACAGCGTAACTAATCTGTTCCAAGAAAGTTTACCCTTATAAGGATTTTACATTATATAAACAGTGAAATACATATGAACTTTTTAATCTATTTCAAGGCTTTTTTCAACTTATCTCTTTGGCCTATCATAAAGGGAAAAACTAAACTCAACTTTTTGATTCAATGATGCTGCCATAATTGTTGTACTATCGGTTTGTATCAACAACTTTTTTTCTTTTTCGTATCGCTTTCACTTGGTTTAGGGAAAATGATTGCGGTAGTTTTATGTTAAGTTAAGGGAGCACAGGCTTTCAATATTAATGTAAATCGATTGTTTTCTTTTTGTATTAACAGAAATTTACATGCTACAAAGAACAAAAATCGTATGTCTAAAATAAAGTAAAACGACTAAAATAAATATCCTACACACCAGTTTTTTGAAAAAAAAGAAGACAAAAATGATACTTTTACGGCAACTATTGACTCTAATTATTGAAATTAAATTTGAAAATTTGCACTGACTTGATGCTTTATATTATGTGTAGTTTTTTATGTTAAGCAAAAAAAATGTGTAAAAAAATTTCTTTACAAAGCAAAGTTTTACATTTGTCCCAGCCTACCTTTTGAGTGAGCAATAAATATCTAGTCATTATTTGCATCTTATGATGTGCCAATAAACAGTTGTGTTAATGCTATACTTCTTTTCATTACAGATAATGGCTACTATGCATCTACGGATGGCACAGGCTATAACAAGGGAGATAAATCCTCATTGATTTCTCCATGGTACTATGTGCCATCTAGCCTTTGTGTAAAGCTATGGTATTACATGTACGGATCAGGTGTGGGAGAGCTCAACATTTATGTTACTTCTGAAAATGGAGAAACTACAAAGATATGGACCAGAAAAGGTAAAATCCCTCTTTATTTTCCAGTACCAAGGTATTTGTGTACTAAGAACGCTTGAATTCTTTCAAAATTGTGATAGCTTTGCTATGATATATGATTCTACATTAGCATTGAGTCAGAGTAGCCTCATAAACTGTGGGTGTGTGTGCCTCCCTGACTCATGGCACTCATCATGGTTAACATAGCCTGAAATCGTTATTAATTTGATTGAAAGTTAAAAGTATTGTTTAGGATTCGTCTACTCAACTTTCTGATCATAGAAATAATTATAGAAAACAACTCCAAGCTTATAGGTATAAGTAAGCCTTTGCAGGTGTTCATATGACAACTATGATATGACATGATGTAATATAGTTTTATGTAAGAATTTTAATTAAATAATTTATAATATGAAATAATTGTGGCTGAAAATGGAAACACATACACATAATACAAAATTTAAAAAGTTTATCTGTTTCATCTGACACATGAAGCAGAAGTCTGTCTTATTCACTTTAATTCAGCTTAATCAGAAACAAAGTTCATTATAGTAATAATAATAATAATGATGTTTAGTGATAATTATAAAAAAATTAGTGAACTTAATTGAAAATTAAACTAAGCTAAATTTAGTATATTTAAAATTATTTAAATATATTAAATAATGTATTAATATTAACTTAATAATAATTAGCGCTGTTTAATAATAATAATTATGGAACACTGCTCTTATTATAATAATATTTATTATAATAAGTGCCATGTCCGTTTGTCTGTCTGTTCGTTTGTATGAGATGAAGCCTTAGAGGAGATTGAAAAAAATGATTACATGTACATGGCAAGGGATTTGTACTCACAATTTTCATCATGGTGTACTAACACTATAGCAACTGTTGCTATAGCAACACTATAGCAACTGTGCCAATCAACTACCCATTGGTTTTGTATAATAACTAGTATGTCGGCAGTCCCATGCGCCGTAAGAAGATTACAGCTGTAGTAAATATGCGCACAATTATTCTTAGATATGGGTGGGGGGTGGAGTGGAGAGATGGTAAAGTGCTTGGCTGGTAATGCATATACCCTGGTTTGATTCATGTGCAGTCCATTCTTTTTTCCAACACTCTCAGCGCGGCTATGAACAGAGAGACTCGGTCCCCTATTATAGTAAGGATTGTACTAATATTTATTACACCCGTTGTTATAAAATGCCCAGGACATGGGTAGAGACTCAATGCATACCCTGACAGAAGAAGCAGTTGTCCTCCCTTAGGTTCCTGTGAAGTTCTTGGTTGTGAGCGTACAAGAGTGCAACTACAAACATAATTATTGTTTTAGGGGATCAGAAGGACAAATGGTTGAGAGGAGCAATAACTTATCCCGTTCCAGAGGATACAGGCCAGTTGTATGGATATCAGGTTACTATAGAGACCGTGCAGGGAGAGACCGAAGCAGCAGCAAATAGTGGCAGTATTGCAATAGATGACTACCAGGTGGACCATTGTAACGTCGCTTCTACCATAAAAACAAGTAAGTTTAGATGTTGTCTGTATTATTTGTCAGTTACAGGGGCTTGTATCAAAAATTATTTTCTGAAGTGTGTGACTAGGTATTCATGCAGCTTTAAGGGTTGGCTACCTACCCACCCGTTTTTATTGGTGATAGAAAGACATGAGGGTTGAGCAGATTAATTATAGCTTTATCAAATGAAATAGTTTGCCGTCAGCCAATCACTGAGCATCATCAGTGGCACATGGTTTTTAATTGGCTATTATGTTATTTACAAATCGGTTGTTGATTCAAAGCATCGATTAATATTTTTTAAGTTCTTTATTGTTTTGTTAGTAAATTGCTTCATGAGATTCTGTCTAACAAAGTTTTGCACAGATAGATGTATAGATTTCATATATTTTAAATATACAGTGAAACTCGGATAACTCAAACTTCAAGAGACTGAGCAAAAGTGTTCGAATTATCAGAGCGTTAAAGTTATCAGAGCACTGTCACAAGTCCATGTATTTACTTATTTATTAGTAGATATATGTACATTTACAATCTATAATATAAATCAAAAGCACAAATGGCTTGTTTCAAATTAAATGCTTCTAATGTAAAGTTTAAAACGTTTTTATCAAATTTTTAGAGATTTTTCTATCACTTGAGATTGGTTTGTTGTTTGAGGTGATGTTATTACCAGGATGTTTTTTAGATTGACATTGGCAAAACTTGATCGTTGTTGAAATGCTCAAAAGAAAAGACATCAGTACATATACAAACTATAATATACAGCAAAAGCACAAATGGCTTGTTTCAAATTAAATGCTTCTAATGTAAAGTTTAAAACGTTTTTATCAAAAAGTATAGAGAGTTTTCTATCACTTGAGATTGGTTTGTTGTTTGAAATGATGTTATTGCCAGAACGTTTTTAGATTGACATTGGCAAAACTTGATCGTTGTTGAAATGCTCAAAAGAAAAGACATCTTTTTCTTTTGAGCGTTTTACCAACGATCAATTTTGCCGATTTTTCTTGAAGTTTATGCAAAGATTACCACACTTTACCTGGCTTCCGAAAAACGATTGCTAATATAATATCGCTAATATAAGCGGATGTTTGGTATAAATCAAATTTCACCAAACCTTTAGAAAATTTGTTGACAAAAATATTTTGCCGATGGTGGTAATAACGACGCTTATGAATTACGAAAAGGTGATGTTTACCTCTATGGCTTGGAATAAAGTGATTTTCTAAAGCGATAGCAACTGTTTCAGTAGCCGTTGGGCAAAAAACAGTTCGAATTAACAGTGTTGAGTTTGAGTTATATAGAGCCATTTATCATTGCGTGGGAACGAACCAAGCAAATCCATTCGAGGTAACCATGTGTTCGATATATCCGAGGGCGAGTTATCCATGTTTCACTGCTATCTGTTTTTCATTCTGCTTTGAGCCTTTTTGGTTTCATTCAAAACAAGGGGTGTGAGATTGCCCTTGTCAGTTGTAGGGTCATGTGTAACCATGTCTGAACATACCTGAACACGTCTGAACATGTCTAACCATGTCTGAACATGTCTAACCATGTCTGAACATGTGTAACTATGTCTGAACATGTCTAACCATGTATGAACATGTCTAACCATGTCCGAACATGCCTGAACATGTCTAACCATGTCTCAACATGTCTAGCTATGTTTAACCATGTCTGAACATGTCTACACATGTCTGAAAACATCTAACCATGTCTGAACATGTCTAACCATGCCTGAACATGTCTAACCATGTCTGAACATGCCTAACCATGTCTGAACATGTCTATGCCTGAACATGTCTAACCATGCCTGAAAATGTCTAACCATGTCTGAACATGTCTAAATATGTCTAAACATGTCTGAACACGAGGTTGTTAAGGTGATGGTATTGATTGTATGTAATTTGTGATGTTAGTAAAAAAGGTTTTATTGCCAGGGTGTACCCGTATATAACAAAAATTGTGTTAAAGCCACCATTATTATTATTAATAATTATATTATTAAACCATTATTATTATTAATTATGATGCATGGAATTAAAATAAAATATGACTGCTATGATTTGTTTTTAAAAAACAAAACCAAAAATTTTTCAAAATATAAAGTAAACATATAAGCTGTACGAAATGAATATAAGTAGAGAATTGTAAGTGTGACGCTAAAGCAAGTAACTAAAAAAGAACAAATTCATAAAATTACATGAATAATACACAGTGAACAGTTTATGCATACTAATATATTTGGAATAAAAATATACTTTCAGGGATGTCTACAAGACTTCAATCGATTTGCTCCCTAAGCGAGTTATACATCTATGAAAACCTTTATATACACACAAGTTGCAGAAGATATTTTTTAATTGCAATATTCTCACCAGAAAAAACATACTTTTAATAAAAAGGTCAAGGCCAACTTAAACATGCAAGCCTTTGCATCTATTCTATCAATTTAAGAAGATGACAAATGAACCAGTTGACGAGTGTGCTTGATATCCCTGTTCTAGGGCTAGCAACCATAGTATAGCGGCTGTTGTTTTGAAGCTGCAATAACTTTGAGTTGTCTACACATTACTGTTTGCAGCATTGAGTACTTTTATAGACCACTTCCTTTAAGGCTTGCTGGAAAATTACAAGTGTTTTAACAAATCTTAATCTGAATTACAGCCTTGAGGGAGATAACTCCATGGTTTTGCAAAACAACTAGCAAGATTGAATGTGACTTAAAACTAAAATAAGTCAGCCAATCAAGCGATGAATTAAAAGTTGTAGTTTACCAGTTTCTGCAACTGAAATCAATATTAGGTAAACTTGTAAACCAGGCATTGGACTGTTACAGTAAATTGTGCATTCGACTACAACTTCTGTCTCTGGACTAGATCCCCTTCAACAAAGACTCCCTCTTTCACTTGGAACAGGAAGAACAGCAATTCAGATGATACCGATTCTATTCTAGGTCAAGGTGAGTTAAGGTGCAGTGAGCAAGGCGGGGCTCTTAGGTTTGTCTGGTTCTCATGACATAGCTCTATAGTTTTAGGCCAACCATCATGGGTCGCCAAATCTTTCAATTTCATCACAACCTAAAAATTTAAGATATTGGGAGTGCTTAGGTACCAAAAAGTTTGAAAATCTGTTAAAGGTTGACTTGCAACAAAATTCACATTACAGTTATTTGGTATCAAAAGATTCACCATGTCTTACTCTGCTGTGTTGTAGGTGCAAAATATGTGGATGTATGATTATAAGCTCTTAAAAGCTCAAAAACGAAAAGCCGCCGTAGATTGGAATCTCTTTATTTCGATGACGTAGCCATGAAATTTGGTTATCGTCTTGTCACGTGATGTTCTCACGGGAATTGAGAGGCCAATACAAAGCTCAATATAAAACTTATCGTAGTACTAGTTTATGACAAACACTTTGGGCTTTACCGAAGACCCCGTATCAAATATAGATGCTCGCTACTTTTCATTTTTGTTGCGACATTATTCAATCGTCAAGTCGTTCTCTGATCATGTGACCCAATACTTCGCAAATAATTTTAGCAGCACTTTTCGATTATCACAGGTGACCAGCAGGCTTGTCATGATTATCAGACAATAATATGTACTCCTTCGAGCTAAGGTTAAAAAGTTTAACGATTTTTTACGGTAAGTTATAAGATATCAGTGCTAAAAGTGACAGCAGTTCAATATACATAGTTTTATTGAATGCGTGAAGTATATTTGTGAAAATATTTCGACGAATAAGGTTGCAAGAAAGTGTAAACAGAAACCATCTCTCACAGCTACATCACATTTGAGCTGTTTTGGAGAGTGAATCCAAACTACGGCGGTCTCGTGTGGCTGCGACTTTCTGTTCGTTTTTTAGCTTTAAAGAGCTTGTAATCACATTTCCACATAGTTTGCACCTACAACACAACAGAGTAAGACATAGTGAATCTTTTCATATCAAATAACGGTAATGTGAATTTTGTTGCAAGTCAATTTTTAAATTTTGTAAAGCCCATTAGGTTGGTAGAGCGAACAACTCATAAATTAGCCTGCCATATTTTCAATAATTATGAAAACCAACTTCAAGTTTGTAGTGTTACACATCTCTATTGACATACATTTCATTTGTGTTTTCTCATTGTTGTCAGAATGAAACCGAAAATATAGCCTTAGATACATTGCTATAGATGTCTCAAAAGATTTTAAAATGAACTTACACAAAAGTGTGAAAGATTTTATCAGAAAGTAATAGTATTTTTTTATCATTTGCAATTGTTGCTGATGTTTGAGGTTATCTGACTGCAAGATGTTTCAAGAATAACATCAACAAAACTTGATCGTAGTTAGAACTTTCAGAAGAAATGCACGTGCGAAGTGACATCACTAATTGCTATCCTTGTTATAGTTGATATCTGCTATTGCGTTCAAGTTGCAGCGTAATTCATCTCGATATTGTCGGTCTCTTTGCAACTATAGATGTCATAATCGCACTTTTCTTTTGATCTGGGCATTTTAACAGCGATCAAATTTGATCAGTTGAAAGTTGGTAAGAGGAAGATTTTCACTGAGCTGTTTTACATGTCCGACCTAGTGCTGATGCGTGACACGTGACATCTGACCTTGACATCTTGACCTTGTGCTGATATGTGACATGTGACATCTGACCTTGACATGTTGACCTTGTACTGATGTGTGACATCTGACATCTGACCTTGACATGTTGACCTTGTACTGATGTGTGACACCTGACATCTGACCTTGACATCTTGACCTTGTGCTGGTGTGTGATACGTGACATCTGACTGCCAGAATGTTTCAAGATTAAAAATGATAAATATTCGGATTCTCTTTCATAAAATCTTCTAAAATTTTGTTTAGGTTCATCTTTAATATGAAGGGGTTATCTTCTCCTTGCTGTCCATTTACTGTGACTGACACAACTGCTGTTATAGAATCGTGTGCCTTTGTGCGGCACGACAATTCGGAGTCCCGAGCTACGGAAATAGTGTCAAACGCAGTCTTTGAGTCCTTCTGCATGACTTTCTACTACAAGCTGGTGGTAGACTCGGAGGACTCTGAGCTTACCATTGCTGTTGAAGATGAGAAATATGGAGGCAGAAAAATCATCTGGAGGGTCGGTGGCAAGCAGTCTACAGAGTGGCAAAAAGCAAGGGTTCCAGTCATCCTGGAAACTAATTCCCAATACGCGGTATAGTTAACTCAAATTATTATAATTTTAATTTATTTATATATAATAATATATCATAATATGAAGTATCATGCTATGATAGGATAGGATATGATATAATGAAATATTACATCATAATATAAAATGTAATATAGTTATATACAAAAGAATTAAATGAAATATAATGTAATAGTGGTATATATTATAAAACAATTATATAAAAGTATATTATAATAAAATGTAAAACAAAATATCATTGCATGGTATAATATAATACATTGTAATATAGCATTCTATTATACAATATAAATAATATTCTATAACATAATATGGTTAACATATAAAAAATTCAAATAAGTAAAATATACTAGAATAATATTATATAGTTATTTAATTAATAATATAATATTTATATAATTTCTTTAAATACTATATAATAAACTCGGTTGAAAATAAAAACATGGGATCTTGATCAGGATGCGGATCTTCGTAATTTTTTTGTGGATCTTCCTAATTGGCTGTCAAAAAATATTTTTGAAGTAATTTGTTTTAATTTGGTTTAAAAAAGATTTTTGTAAATTCTTTGTTTTCAGCAATGAAATTTGTGAAAAACAATCATAGTACGTGACTCATAAATACTCTTCTTCATTAACTTTAAGAGTC
The DNA here is from genome assembly GCF_963576615.1 of Watersipora subatra. Classification (NCBI taxonomy): domain Eukaryota; kingdom Metazoa; phylum Bryozoa; class Gymnolaemata; order Cheilostomatida; family Watersiporidae; genus Watersipora; species Watersipora subatra. Next base: position 59,210,328 of record NC_088713.1, read on the forward strand.
GCTTTAAGTAGCAAGAAACCGCGTTTTGATAGTATTGTGAAGTCAAAACCTACTCATTATTTTTCTCACTGATATCAGACATACTTATTACACCACATTCATTCAGTTATTTTTTGTCAAATCATGTATATAAACAAAGTTTTTTTAAATCGTATTTGACACTTTGTTGTTAGATGTACACAAATAGCTGCATATTTATGTGTGATAAAAAGAAAAATGCATATCTACAGCTTGTTTTGGATCTTTAATTTGTCCGATTTAGCTGTAGCGGATCATGACCAAAATCATTAGGCCATCCCTGAAGTAGACATAATACAAAAGTTTGAAAGTCCCTGTTTCATCAGACACATGAGGCAGAAGTCTGTACTAGTTATTTTGGTTTAGTTTAATGAGAAACAGAATTCACTAAAGTAATAGCAATGATACTTAGTAACATTTATAAAAGTTAATTCAAAGTTAAAATACTGTACCGGTATGTTAAATTAATCAACCTACACCAGATCCATCTACCCTTCAAACCAAAAATTCTCTTCAGACCCAACCATTCTCTCCAAGCTCTACAATTTTCTCCAAAAATACCAATTCTATAAAAACTCTCTCCTCAAAACCATTCTCTCTCCAGATCTGGGGTGGCAGGTTTCGATTTGCTTATTTTACTTAAAACAAGAATACACCACTTTTTAGTCTCACAATTTATTTTCACTCTCATAATAGTTAGAAATACTGAAGTGGGAAGTGGGAAGAAGGTAACTAAACATAATCTCCCTATTGACTTGTATATTTGACTTATTTGTTTTCTTATTGAGTTTTGGTTTGTTGTAAGAACTGTTGGAAAACAAAAGATAAAAAATTATTCTATAACGCTACTATGGTTAATTAATTAAATAAAAGGCACCCCCATGACTTCGAGCCACAAGCTAAATTTAGAATTTTTGTGTCTTTCAAAACTTCACACTTTGTATGCAGTGTACTTTATTATTGTCCACTAAACGTATCAGCTAATCAGGTGTCTAAAACTGTCTAGTTTCATGGCAGCCCTTTTGGTAAACACATATCATGGCAGCATTATTGGTAAACACATATCATGGCAGCGCTATTGGTAAACACATATCATGGCAGCGCTATTGGTAAACACATATCATGGCAGCACTATTGGTAAACACATATCATAGCAGTACTATTGGTAAACACATATCGTGACAGCACTACTGGTAAACACATAAACAAAACACTTTTGGTAAACACATATCATGGCAGCACTTTTGGTAAACACATATCATGACAGCACTTTTGGTAAACACATATCATGACAGCACTATTGGTAAACACATATCATGGCAGCACTATTGGTAAACACATATCATGACAGCACTATTGGTAAACAAATATCATGGCAGCACTATTGGTAAACACATATCATGACAGCACTATTGGTAAACAAATATCATGGCAGCACTATTGGTAAACACATATCATGACAGCACTATTGGTAAACACATATCATGGCAGCACTATTGGTAAACACATATCATGGCAGCACTATTGGTAAACACATATCATGGCAGCGCTATTGGTAAACACATATCATGACAGCACTATTGGTAAACAAATATCATGGCAGCACTATTGGTAAATACATATCATGACAGCACTATTGGTAAACAAATATCATAGCAGCACTATTGGTAAACACATATCATGACAGCACTATTGGTAAACATATATCATGGCAGCGCTATTGGTAAACACATATCATGGCAGCACTATTGGTAAACACATATCATGGCAGCACTATTGGTAAACACATATCATGGCAGCACTATTGGTAAACACATATCATGGCAGCACTATTGGTAAACACATATCATGGCAGCGCTATTGGTAAACACATATCATGACAGCACTATTGGTAAACAAATATCATGGCAGCACTATTGGTAAATACATATCATGACAGCACTATTGGTAAACAAATATCATAGCAGCACTATTGGTAAACACATATCATGACAGCACTATTGGTAAACATATATCATGGCAGCGCTATTGGTAAACACATATCATGGCAGCACTATTGGTAAACACATATCATGGCAGCACTATTGGTAAACACATATCATGGCAGCACTATTGGTAAACACATATCATGTCAGCGCTATTGGTAAACACATATCATGACAGCACTATTGGTAAACACATATCATAGCAGTACTATTGGTAAACACACATCATGGCAGCACTATTGGTAAACACATATCATAGCAGCACTATTGGTAAACACATATCATAGCAGTACTATTGGTAAACACACATCATGGCAGCACTATTGGTAAACACATATCATGGCAGCACTATTGGTAAACACACATCATGGCAGCACTATTGGTAAACACATATCATAGCAGCGCTATTGGTAAACACACATCATGGCAGCACTATTGGTAAACACACATCATGGCAGCACTATTGGTAAACACATATCATAGCAGCACTATTGGTAAACACATATCATGGCAGCACTATTGGTAAACACATATCATGGCAGCACTATTGGTAAACACATATCATGGCAGCACTATTGGTAAACACATATCATGGCAGCGCTATTGGTAAACACATATCATGGCAGCGCTATTGGTAAACACACATCATGGCAGCACTATTGGTAAACACATATCATAGCAGCACTATTGGTAAACACATATCATGACAGCACTATTGATAAACACATATCATGACAGCACTATTGGTAAACACATATCATGGCAGCACTATTGGTAAACACACATCATGGCAGCACTATTGGTAAACACATATCATAGCAGCACTATTGGTAAACACATATCATGGCAGCACTATTGGTAAACACATATCATGGCAGCACTATTGGTAAACACATATCATGGCAGCACTATTGGTAAACACATATCATGGCAGCGCTATTGGTAAACACACATCATGGCAGCACTATTGGTAAACACATATCATAGCAGCACTATTGGTAAACACATATCATAGCAGTACTATTGGTAAACACACATCATGGCAGCACTATTGGTAAACACACATCATGGCAGCACTATTGGTAAACACACATCATGGCAGCACTATTGGTAAACACATATCATGGCAGCACTATTGGTAAACACACATCATGGCAGCACTATTGGTAAACACATATCATGGCAGCACTATTGGTAAACACATATCATGGCAGCACTATTGGTAAACACACATCATGGCAGCACTATTGGTAAACACATATCATGGCAGCACTATTGGTAAACACACATCATGGCAGCACTATTGGTAAACACACATCATGGCAGCACTATTGGTAAACACACATCATGGCAGCACTATTGGTAAACACATATCATGGCAGCACTATTGGTAAACACACATCATGGCAGCACTATTGGTAAACACATATCATGGCAGCACTATTGGTAAACACACATCATGGCAGCACTATTGGTAAACACATATCATGGCAGCACTATTGGTAAACACATATCATGGCAGCACTATTGGTAAACACACATCATGGCAGCACTATTGGTAAACACACATCATGGCAGCACTATTGGTAAACACATATCATGGCAGCACTATTGGTAAACACATATCATGGCAGCACTATTGGTAAACACATATCATGGCAGCACTATTGGTAAACACATATCATGGCAGCACTATTGGTAAACACATATCATGGCAGCACTATTGGTAAACAAATATCATGGCAGCACTATTGGTAAACACATATCATGGCAGCACTATTGGTAAACACATATCATGGCAGCACTATTGGTAAACACATATCATGGCAGCACTATTGGTAAACACACATCATGGCAGCACTATTGGTAAACACATATCATAGCAGCACTATTGGTAAACACACATCATGGCAGCACTATTGGTAAACATACATCATGGCAGCACTATTGGTAAACATACATCATGGCAGCACTATTGGTAAACACACATCATGGCAGCACTATTGGTAAACACATATCATGGCAGCACTATTGGTAAACACATATCATGGCAGCACTATTGGTAAACACACATCATGGCAGCACTATTGGTAAACACATATCATGGCAGCACTATTGGTAAACACATATCATGGCAGCACTATTGGTAAACACATATCATGGCAGCACTATTGGTAAACACATATCATGGCAGCACTATTGGTAAACAAATATCATGGCAGCACTATTGGTAAACAAATATCATGGCAGCACTATTGGTAAACACATATCATGGCAGCACTATTGGTAAACACACATCATGGCAGCACTATTGGTAAACACATATCATAGCAGCACTATTGGTAAACACACATCATGGCAGCACTATTGGTAAACACATATCATAGCAGCTCTATTGGTAAACACATATCATAGCAGTACTATTGGTAAACACACATCATGGCAGCACTATTGGTAAACACATATCATGGCAGCACTATTGGTAAACACACATCATGGCAGCACTATTGGTAAACACATATCATGGCAGCACTATTGGTAAACACACATCATGGCAGCGCTATTGGTAAACACATATCATAGCAGCGCTATTGGTAAACACACATCATGGCAGCACTATTGGTAAACACACATCATGGCAGCACTATTGGTAAACACATATCATAGCAGCACTATTGGTAAACACATATCATGGCAGCACTATTGGTAAACACATATCATGGCAGCACTATTGGTAAACACACATCATGGCAGCACTATTGGTAAACACATATCATGGCAGCACTATTGGTAAACACATATCATGGCAGCACTATTGGTAAACACATATCATGGCAGCACTATTGGTAAACAAATATCATGGCAGCACTATTGGTAAACACATATCATGGCAGCACTATTGGTAAACACACATCATGGCAGCACTATTGGTAAACACATATCATGGCAGCACTATTGGTAAACACACATCATGGCAGCGCTATTGGTAAACACATATCATGGCAGCACTATTGGTAAACACACATCATGGCAGCACTATTGGTAAACACATATCATGGCAGCACTATTGGTAAACACATATCATGGCAGCACTATTGGTAAACACACATCATGGCAGCACTATTGGTAAACACACATCATGGCAGCACTATTGGTAAACACATATCATTGCAGCACTATTGGTAAACACATATCATGGCAGCACTATTGGTAAACACACATCATGGCAGCACTATTGGTAAACACATATCATGGCAGCACTATTGGTAAACACATATCATGGTAGCACTATTGGTAAACACATATCATGGCAGCACTATTGGTAAACACATATCATGGCAGCACTATTGGTAAACAAATATCATGGCAGCACTATTGGTAAACACATATCATGGCAGCACTATTGGTAAACACATATCATGGCAGCACTATTGGTAAACACATATCATGGCAGCACTATTGATAAACAAATATCATGGCAGCACTATTGGTAAACACATATCATGGCAGCACTATTGGTAAACAAATATCATAGCAGTACTATTGGTAAACACATATCGTGACAGCACTATTGGTAAACACATATCATGGCAGTACTATTGGTAAACACATATCGTGACAGCACTATTGGTAAACACATATCATGACAGCACTTTTGGTAAACACATAAACAAAACACTTTTGGCAAGCTATAATAATAATAATAATAATATGTTATCACTGACCAATCGGGAGCTCTGGCTATTGCTTTTCATTTGTGTTCATTGTACATGGCTAGCTCACTACATGAGCAGCCTACCCCCACCTTGTGACAACTAACAAATAAATAGCTAGTTATGTTATGTGAAGGCAGCTTTATATGATTTACAGATCAGAATAAAGGCAAGCTTTAGAGATGAGATTAGAAAATCCGTCATTGCAGTGGATGACATTTTAGCCTTTGAGTACACAGACAAGTGCCTGAGTAAGTGGAGAGTGCTTTATGACCCATATCCTTGAGTTCTTTGCTAAAATTTCTAGTCTATTTTTACCAGATGTTTTGTGGCTCAGCGTAATGAGGTATCTGTTTAATTTGAAAGCTTAACGATAAAGAAAGCTACATATGTTTACATATGGTCACGAGCCAGGTGATGCAGCTTTAGTAGGCTTTATACGAAACGTTTCTGATAAGTAAGTAGTTAATTAGCTATCATATCTTTATTTACATGAACAAAAACAATTATCTGTATACATTGAGCAAATAAACATGTTTCTAGCCTATTCTGAGTGCAATTTGTTTAGCACAAGCTTATTTTTATAGCAATTTCTTCTTAGCAAAGACCAGCCGTGTCAGACTCACACCTATGGAGGTTTCACTAATTTTAGATTTATGAACATTGGATGGTTTTTGATTGAGCAATAGCCCTACTGAGAGTCATTATTTATATTTTGATCAGTAATAATAATGCTGTCAGCTGTGATAATATTGATAAATTGTCTGACTCAGATTTGCTCATGATCGTAGCGAAAACGGCCAAAAGTGTCCGAGCTCAATCGGCAACACATTTGTGGCATTTTTATAGCATTAGCTGCTGTAAAACTTTCTGGTAATTAATTTGGTATCAAGGTATGTAATAATAATATTATGTTTAATATTATGTATCAAATATATTATTAATATATTATATTTAATATATAATATATTAATATTATATTAAATATATATTAGATTAATAGTTATTATATATATTATTAATATATAATACTATTATATTTGAATAATATTACGCAAATATAACATTATTATTATTATAAAAATATGATATTAATATCAAATGTTAAAATTTTACTGCTATTGCAATGGTTAAAACGTAAGCAACGTAGACGAAAAAGATTTAAATGCACAAATAAATAAATCGTTATCAATATTTTACTTTTATGACTTTATGTCCATCTGCAGACATCTCTTTATTGAGACCTTTAAATATTTCATAAGCTTGTATTACATAATTATTTTCATTCAACAAGACATCCTAACTATTTGTATGGTTTTACTTTTAACATCGCATAGAATAAGCTTGCTTATTCATTGCTAAATTTATTCATTATTTATATTATTGCTTTTCATCTTGCTAACAAAGACTCGCTGAGTCACACATTTAAAAATAATAAGATACTTTGTTGTAGCAATACCAGATGGGGCAACTCTGAACAGTCTTCAAAATACTGAGGTAAGCCATTGCTTTTATAGTCAGTATATATGTTATGGGTAGGACAACTACAACATCTATATTCCTGAGTACCAAAGACAGACTAGTTACTTGAATGTATCTGCTGTCTGTTATGTAGTGTCTGTATTAGTTAACATGATCCTTATAAAGGCTTCGCTGCCAATTTTGATATTCCTCTTAATTTTGATCTTCAAAGGTACATCATCTTAAATTTAAAATTGAAACGGATCTGAAAACTGATTGTTTCGATTTTGAATGTTTTAAAAACTAAGATGTTCTTCTGAAAATCGCTATCAAGTGAAATCAGTGGCAATAAAGGATTACCACCGGATTTAAGCGTGTCTACTTTTATCAAGAAAAGACAACGTTCAAAATTTTGAATTCTCTAGGGGTTCACTCAATCCTAAATTCTATTTTGATATGTATAATATGTTTTAATACATTGGTTTCGCAAAATGCAGTTGGTGTTGCGACATGAACCCAGACGGAATTATAAAATTTTAGAAACCACATTCTTCACGTGGTTACAACTTAAGCATTTTTACATGTTGACTCTATAATACCAACTACATCATTCAGTGCCTGTCTTGTAATCTTTAGTGCAATAACAGCTGTGTATCTCTGTCTATCCATCCGTTCATTCAAAACCAAGGTTAAAGGTTAGAAAAAAGATAGCTTCGAAGAAGATTTGAACTCATGACATTCAGCTTGGTTGAGGATAACTCTAACACCACCACCGATCAACCACTAGTGCCATTGTGAAGCAATTGTACAAATAAGATCATTAGTCGCTGTGGTTTATCGGCACTCCTGACATCTCTGATCGCACACTAGGCTACCAGTGTACCAGTTCTTATAAAAATGGCTAAAGTTTTAAAATAATTTTGAGAGGTTCTGAGAAATGCTATAAAACACTGAGCTCATCTAAATTATATATATAATCATATATTAACATAATTTATATATATAATTAGATTATATATACTAGTTATATGTAATAAATATATATAATATACTAATTATATATAAATAGTATATTATATATAGGGTATATACAAATATAGAGCATTACTAATCACTATTAGTATAATATATATAGGGCATATACTAATTATATATATATATAAATTAATTAGTATATGCTCTCTTACTTCGGTTTGGTTGAGTACTCTGTGAAAAGTGCAGCATTAATAACCTTTGCGCATAGCTCATCACTTTCGTGATTTGAACTCTGGTGTCAGCACATTGATTTTCTTAAAATCTGTGAAGCAACTTGGTTGTTTCATGGCAGGAAGTCAACTCTCATTGGGATTTGTCTCCCTTGCCTGCTCTGAGCCGCACTGATGAGGCTTCAATAGCCGAAACAGGACTGTCTGTAGCATATTTATATGTATTATATATATAATGTTTTTATAGACTTTGTATGGACTTTATATTTCTTCTATGTCTTGTTTGTTATTCATGAAATGTACATAATTGTACATACATGTATTGTTGAAATTCTAGCTGATACTTTTACAATAAGTTGCATTGTCACATTAAATGCTTCAGCTACCAGCATAATTTATTCTCTCACTGAAACTTTCTCACCTGGTGTTCTGTTTTCAGGAAGCATCTGCTGACACCAAATGGATTGTCCTGGGTAAGATTACTCCTTGCTTCTTTTTGCTTTCTGCTTGTTTGCTTTTTGCTTTTAGCTCATGTAGTCCTGGTTTCTGTAGTGAATACTTTCACTACAGGAACCAGGACTACATGAGCACGCTAAAAAACCAAACTTTCACTATGTTTTCACTGTGCAAGTGATGCAGATTTGGAATTGTGCACCCTTGGTGTTACAGTGCGATAAGCGCTTCAATGTTGGCCAATGTTGCGGATTAACGCAGGTGCTTTGTTGAAAAAGATAAAGGATTCTACTCCAGAGGTCACATCGGCGCACTCTTGTCTCCCTTAGTATCATACTTTCAAAAAAGAAATGAGTGAAGTGTGGAAAATATTTAAACTGGAATACCTTGTATGGTATTTTTTACGCATCATTTTCTGTCTTTCAAATACATGAAGCATTCGATAAAAATTTGTGATTACACACCTCATTTGACATGCGATTTTTTGTGATTTCTATCCTGCAAATGATGCAAACCTGCGAATTAACTGCATCACGGAAACACACTGATTATCATCATACTAGTTAGAACTATTGGTGACTAGACCTTCTGGAGCACCTGCTGAGTCATGGAATCCATGTCCCTGCGGAGTATTCACCTGTAAAGCTTCGAAAAAAGTTCTATTGGCTTCACTACCCACTAATCCTGTGTCGCTCAGTAACCTTCATAACTCTCCTAGCTGATGTGGCCTCAGACCTCTTTGTAGCCTTAGCTCTAACAATCTCAATCATGCGCAGTCCTAAAGCTAGCTGAGTGAGTGTACTGTGTATATGAGCAAGCTAGTACTACCCTCATACTAGTAAGGCATCATTATTATCTATCCACTAAACTAGCAGCACCATAATTAATACTCCATAACTAATAACTGCTCAAAGAATTATGTGTATAGTTTTAATCATGCCAGATTATCAACTTCGACACATAATACCCTAAGACACTTAATGTATGTTTCGCTAGTATTTAGTTTCGTGAGTAGCATACAGAGTAAAATTTTGCTGCAACTTAATTTCGCAGCGCTGATGAGTGCGAGAATATAGTGATGTGAAAATAAATGCAGTGGAACAAATATAATTAGATTCCTCAGGTTCAGTTCACTGATAAGAAAAAATGTCAATTTGGGACTAGTTTGTAATTGTGAACCGCAGGTAGAATGGTGTTTGTGAGATTGATAATGCAATTTGATCGCTTGCTGCCATTTCTTTCTTGGACTATCAATGAACAGAGCTATTTAATTTTGCATTTTCACTAGTTTGTTATGATATTTTAGTTTCGCACATGAGATTTTCGCGAGAGGATGACTCCACAAAAACCCGAAAGTTAGATGAGGCGAATACATAAGTGTCCTAGGGTATCAGCATAATCTGATCACTCCGGCAATCTAATATTTGTTATCTTATCTACATATAAATCTCAGTTTGTCATTCGTCTGTCTAGCTTTAGTGATTAAAATCTAGCAATGAAAATCCGTATCGCACAAGATTTGATCTCAGAACCTCCCGTTCACAAGTCGAGAAGCTAACCCATTAAGCTACACGAGATGCAATGGATTCATTGGACGATATGAGTCAGTATGCGGGTTAAACTATTGCGTTACACGCAATGTCACTAAAGCTTGCTCTCACGGCTCTTATTAGTCAGTTTAGCAATTCAGATACTAGTTAACTTAAAATGGTCACTGGCAACCATATTACCTGCCACTGTTTATAAGCCAATTTTTGACACTCATGCAATGCTGAGCATTAAGCTAGTGGTTAATAAATAAAAAAAGAGGCGCCATTTTTAATCCCATAATGCTCCAAGGTATATTTAAAAATTTATTTTTTACAAAACCTCAAATTTTGATTGCAGTATACTTTTTTGTTCTTGTTTGAATGTGTCAGTTAGTCAAGTCTCTACAGCTATTTAGTCTCTTGGCAGCGCTGTAGGTAAACAAATAGCTTCAATTGTGAACCAACTGATTATGTAAACATTATCTCTGATCTATCCGCAGATCTGGGTTTTGCTTTTCACTGTTAGCTACAATGTTGACTATGCTGAAAAAATAATGAATGTGCCGAGCACCTGAACCTAAGACTTTCAGTGTCACTGGTTAACGAACTAACTAGTGGTCAGGTATAACTTACAGTTTCATGGAAAGTAGTTCTTAAGCTCATTCTCGAAAGCATGGAAATTCACTTAGTTGGCAAGTATGTTACCATTGACCCATAAAGCCACGCAATCCACATGTATGTGATAATTTTAGGATGTTTGAAATAGCCGATTTTCAGAATAGCTTTTAGGGGACGCACATCTATTCCCATCCCAAAGAATGAAATGGTGAAAGGTACACAGCTTATAGCATGCGGAAGATAGTTTAATTATATTTTCCACTGATACTATAAACATTATCTCTCATCTATGGGTGAATTCAAATTTTGTTTTTCATTCAAGCAATTGACTTGATTATTGCACGAGCAGACAACTCTAGTTTTTTGGTAGCTAACACAAGACTTGTCCTGTTTACAGAGAACTGTTTCGGTAGCAGTTGGTATAAATCTGGTTATCTGTAATACATCCTGACATCTTTCAGGCGTTGTTCTGTCTCTGGCTGCCTTGCTGCTGATTGCTGTGGTGTTGATTGTGAAATGGAAAAAGCCTTCATTTCGGTGAGTGAATGTTACAGACACCTTCAGTACATAGCTTAATGAATCACTTGCTAATAGCTTGTTCCTAATGAAATAATGTAGTTAGAAAGAACACCTGCTGACACTTGATATGATATAGTGCAAAGAGACCATCAGTTAGCTTGTTTTAATGTTTAGGTTAGTTTTGTACTTGTTATATCAACTGAAATTTTTGTCCCACGACCAAACACGAGCGATGCGATTGTTTGGGAGCTTTACGATGAATGCATATGCGCACACTACTCCGGAAAAATTATCCGTCAGCAGCCGTTACCAAACCCTTGTACCGAAATCCCATCAAACAATTTAATCATTTTAGTGTAGAGTCGTTTAAGTATAATAATAATACAAAACACATACATTTGTAAAAACATATTTAAATATGTTACCAAGTCTTTGAAAAATTGACGCAATATCCTAAAACTAACCCATTTAATCGGATTATACATAAATAGACAGATTAATTTGGCCTAAAATTGCAATAAAAACTTAACAAGCCTTTTTTAATCAAAATTAAGACCGGCCAACGAAACCCCGGTAAGGCCAAGTGACAGAGAGTAGAACTATTAAGTCGTGCGCATTTGACGAGAAAACTGCACATTTTACAAGTCTATGGCAATGTCCAATTGCCGAAGGTTTCTGTAATTAACGTGTAGAAGTACTGAAAAGAAATCATTCCTCTTTTGCCGATTTAAAAGTAATTGACATTTTGGACACTTTAATGAGTACTGTGGTATTTCAAATGATGTCCAAAGCAGGAAAGAAAAAGAAATGGCGATGATACTTTTCTAACGATTCTTATAAGATTATTACAATATTTAATTGTAAGAATAATTATTCGATTTTATAAGATTATTATAAGATTTAGTTGAAAGAATAATCATTTGAATTTACAAGATCGAAGTATATAGTGACCGATGGTGTGCAATATATTTCTGTTATTATGTTTTTAAAGATTTTGTTGATGATACTGCGGCTGTGCCCAATATCGCGGTACTGCCAAGCCGTTTTTAGTATCTGCAAAATTAAGTAATAGGCCTACATTTTTTTATAGATATACATCTATTTCTATGACAACCAGCTAAAATCTGTTTAGATTTTTAAATTCAGCATAAATTTTTAGACATAAATACAGAAATCTAGTTAAATATCACTTCTTGATATTGGTTGCTATGACCAATGATATACAGCCCCCAGCCTGTGTATATTACACAGCAGCTTGCCATTTTACTTCTAATATTGCATTTCTCCTATTGCAGGGGAGAGATATAAACATATAATCTTTTCCTTTCACTATTGCTGTTTGTTGTACCTAATAACACCCAGTACATTACAGCTACCATTGCAGCTACCATTGCAGCTACCATTGCAGTTCTCCTATTGCACTGCAGTGCCATTTGACTGCTAATATTGCATTTCTCAACCGGCAATACCCTTTCTTTTTCCATTATCACTTTGGTTGTGGGCTGTATGACAGAGGAATTTTTAGTATGATATACATATATAATAATGTTTCATTTTATAGAATACTGCCTAAGAAGCATGGTTTGTAACTATGACAGCAAAAAACTCTTTTGTCTAGGTTAAACTGAGAGACACAGGCTATGCGTCCCGCAGAAAATGTTTTCAAAATAAGTTAAAGGTGATAAAGGCAGGTTTTGGAAAAGCTTGCATACGCTACCAACAATAGAAATACCAACAATAGAAATACCAACAATAGAAAGTTCCTATAGATTTAGAGGTGAACCCCTCAAAACTGTTTCCTTGAAACAGTTTGGAAGATTTCATTTTATTCCATGTTAAACAATATATGAATTCCATTAGACATTAATAAATTTGATTTCATGGAGAGATAACTCTAAAAAGTGAGTAAACAAACAACTACGAAATTATTTAGAAAATTAATGGATTGGCTATCTTGATTGGAAAAATCTTTGCTTTAATGAAAACTGTATACTCGTATAATCATCCGAAGCCATAGTTGAATGTTGGAAAAATATTCCATCCTGTGAGATTCGAACCCAGTCCAGGACACTACCGTCTGCGCTAATAATTTGCCTCTAGGCTTCTAGAATAAATGTACGCATTCTTATTCTCTGTGTTTTATTGGCACACCTGATGATCTCTCTAAGGGCTCTGAATTACCAGGATACTAGTATTTAGAAACTGCTAGCTCTTACAGGACTAATAGGGGACGTAGCGCTAGCGTGCCCCGTGGCGCTTGCATAGAATGACTTTAGAATGTATCTACTAAAACTCAATTAGGCAAGTAATGATAAATAAAACACTCACTAATAGATGTGAATGCCATTTATCTAAGAATTTGCTAGAACACCACTATGATCAATCTAATGATGGTTAACAACCTACAGGAGACAAATCTGAAGTTATCATCTCCCACAAGGTTACTTTATTCCATAAATGGAATTGAATGAGTTTCATGCATTGAGACTCTGTTTTTACAAAAGTCATGCCAAACCAATTTAAAGATGTCTTGAAAAAACTTGTTCAAATTTACTTCAACTTGAGCTGGTAGACTTCAATTTTTATGTTTTAGATGCTGTGAAAAAAGAAGACACATAAACACAAATGCAGGCATGAAATATGAGTTGGGTGCAAGTAAGTGGCATTGAAACTGAATGTTTTAGGGGTGTACCGCCCTACCATCCCTACTCTTGAGCAAATAATTTGCAGAATACAATCTAAATTAGCATTCCTTGTCTACTTGTAGATCTAGATGACAGCGAATATGCCAGCATCGACATATCTGAGTCTGACAAGTACGAGCCAGTGGCAGTAAAACAGAAGGGCGAATATTACACAGAACCTATATCAACACCTAGGGCACTGCCTTTGCTTCCGGGAGAAGAGAAGACAGCTAACACATATATGCTGGCTGATGAGCCATCAGACTATATCGATGTGATAGAATGAACCAATTGAGTTAGAAACAAGCAGAGCATTCGTAAAAAGCTCGTAATAGCTCAAGTACCTCAAATGAAGGGTTTTGCGATTGTGACCTTTTTAGATGTAGCATATTATATTATATTTTTCTACACTGCATGCAAATAATGTAAAAGCTTTGATACATTTTAACTAAGGACACCCTTGTTCAGATACAGTTTAACTAGGGATGCTCTGTTTCAGATACATTTTAACTAGGGATGCCCTGGTTCAGATACAGTTTAACTAGGGATGCCCTGGTTCAGATACATTTTAACTAGGGATGCCCTCGTTCAGATACAGTTTAACTAGGGATGCCCTTGTTCAGATACATTTTAACTAGGGATGCCCTTGTTCAGATACATTTTAACTAGGGATGCCCTCGTTCAGATACAGTTTAACTAGGGATGCCCTTGTTCAGATACATTTTAACTAGGGATGCCCTTGTTCAGATACATTTTAACTAGGGATGCCCTTGTTCAGATACAGTTTAACTAGGGATGCCCTCGTTCAGATACATTTTAACTAGGGATGCCCTCGTTCAGATACAGTTTAACTAGGGATGCCCTCGTTCAGATACAGTTTAACTAGGGATGCCCTCGTTCAGATACATTTTAACAAGAGATGTCCTGGTTCAGATACAGTTTAACTAGGGATGCCCTTGTTCAGATACATTGTAACTAGAAATGCTCTGTTTCAGATACATTTTAACTAAGGACACCCTTGTTCAGATACAGTTTAACTAGGGATGTCTTGGTTCAGATACATTTTAACAAGGGATGTCCTGGTTCAGATACATTTTAACTAGGGATGTCCTGGTTCAGATACATTTTAACTAAGGACCCCCTTGTTCAGATACATTTTAACTAAGGACACCCTTGTTCAGATACATTTTAATTTGGAATGCTCCAATTCAAATCCATTTTAACTAAGGATGCCCTGGTTTGGATACATTTTAACTAAGGGTGCTCTGGTTCAGATACATTTTAACTAAGGATTCCCTGGTTTAGATACATTTTAACTAGGGATGTCCTAGTTCAAATACAGTTTAACTAGGATGCCGTGGTTCAGATACATTTTAACTAGGGATACCCTGTTTCAGAAACATTTTAACTAAAGACACCCTTGTTCAGATATATTTTAACTAAGGACAACCTTGTTCAGATACATTTTAATTAGGATTGTTCCATTTCAAATCCATTTTAACTAGGGATGTCCCAATTCAAATACATTTTAGCTAGAGATGCCCCAATTCAAATACAGTTTATCTAGGGCTGTCCCAATTCAAATACATTTTAACTAGGGATGCCCCATTTCAAATACAGTTTAACTTGGAATACCACCAATTCAAACACATTTTAAGTAGAGATGCCTCAATTCAAATACAGTTTAACTAGGGATGCCTCAATTCAAATACAGTTGAACTAGGGATGCCCCGATTCAAATACATTTTAACTAGGGATGTCCCAATTCAAATACATTTTAGCTAGAGATGCCCCAATTCAAATACAGTTTATCTAGGGCTGTCCCAATTCAAATACATTTTAACTAGGGATGCCCCATTTCAAATACAGTTTAACTTGGAATACCACCAATTCAAACACATTTTAAGTAGAGATGCCTCAATTCAAATACAGTTTAACTAGGGATGCCTCAATTCAAATACAGTTGAACTAGGGATGCCCCGATTCAAATACATTTTAACTAGGGATGCATCGATTCAAATGCCGATCCAAATCTTTGATATTGCATAGATAGACAGGTTGTTACAAAAATATAAATGTGTTATATCGTCGGTAGTTATTTAATTATGGTGAATTAAATGTAGATATACTCAAATACTTTATATTTAACACCAAATTTAGGCAAAGTCAGTATAAGTTGTTTGTGATCAAGGTTCACAGTTTATTTTTCAGCTCTCTCTTTTTCAGTCAGAAGTCTCTCTTATATCACTATACAATAATATTAGTAGTCTAGTTTTACTGAAAATTATAAAAAGTATATAAAATCACACCTAAACAGAGATAAGAACAGTGGTTATATGTAAACCTTATAATATCCGCTTATGTAACTTATGCAGGACCATTTTATCAAATAATCTCCAAGATCAAAATTATTTATGTAATCTTTAAAATTCATTGTAGAAATACAGAAATAGAAAGACACAAATTAGGTTCACAACACAAGCAAATAGAGAAATGAGCTCTCGCCAAGAGGAGCTAACTCTACAGATCATCTGCTCAACTTAGTTTTATAATGCTAATAAATATGATTATATCACATTCCTTGCATGTAATTGGCTGCAATAAATTTAATTGCCTGTTATGGCAGCATTCATAATCTTTTATGCATGTTTTTATTATAATAGATTGGTTCTATAGCAGAGACTTCTAGTAGCTCTGTTACTCCAGCTTACATGCAGTTTGAACAATCTAATTTTATATGACTGTTCCACACAAGAAATATGAGAATCTTTCATATTGAAACATGCAAGTTGGTAATATTGAAAAGTAAGTTTTTAGCCTTTCTAAGTGCAATATGCTGACAATAGGCAAGAGCAAAAATGAGCGAAATAATCAAATTTTTGAAAATTCATAAAATCGATTTTTTTCGAAAAAAATAGTGATTTACTTTGAATCCTGGTTCTCCTTGCTTAAAACATATACGTACGCTGTTTAGTGAAAGGAATTGTAGTTAAAGCACATAAATTACATAATTTTTTATTATATATATCAATACATCAGAGTCTTGGCTTTCGAATGAGCCTATATTCAATGATCATGTCATTCAGCTGTCGAGGCTTCGATAACCTACCGACACAATTGCCGACCATGGGCACGAGAGGCCTGTAGGTAGGCCTCTATAGAACATGAACTGACGAATACAAAAAGTCAGTTATGAATACATGATGACCCACTGAGATCTTCTTTTAGGGTTGAAGCAATGTGACTATGTAGTGCATTTCAATTTAGTTTTTAAGATGCAAGCAGTAAGCTACTCTGACTACTGAGGACTACTGACCACAGGCAGGCTGTATGGTCCAAAAATATAACTGCCCTGCATAGCAGGAGACTACAAAAATATGCTTTACCTTGCCTATTATCCTACACATTTTGTGAACCAAACAGATGATACAGCCTGGGCCTGGTGGTGCTACTGACAACGCACTATTGTGGTAACCAGGTCAAATAAAATTTGAGATACACAATTAAATCGATGTTCCTTAGATAGCTACATGCTGACGTTGTTTCAAACGGTGCTACAGTTGAGACTTGGTAGTAATATAAAGTTAGTTGTTAAAAAGTGTGTGTTTGCAGCAAATACAGTAAAGATAAGAAACTGTTGTCTTCTGTTGCCTTCATTTTTACAATCAATGCTAGCGAGACGCTAACATAAATATTAACAGGGAAATAAAATAGAATCTTTTTAAGCTCTCAGAATGGTTACAAAGCGGAAAACCATTTTAATGTGCATTTTATTTGTTCTGAACATAATATAAACGAATACGGTACAGTTAATGATGTATTTTGAAAAATATTTTTTTCCGTTTCCTGAGCATGTTACCATTTATTTTTAACACGAAAAAACTACAATAAACAGCTATGTAAATACGTTATAATATTTTGCTAAAAGATCTCATATTTGTAATGAAAGATTTGCCTAAAAAAGATGCTTCCATGATATTTTGTTAAACAAAACAAAAATATTACCACTCAATTTTTCGACAACTAAACATTTGCAGTGGCTCAAAACCTCGTAGCTCGGTTCGACAAAGCTTTGAGTTTCCAGATTATACCCCGCCCCTACAAAAACGGCCCAGAAACTGATTGGGTTTTGAGCCACTGCCATTATACCTGACCCTTAAAAAAAATAGGAATACGCTTCAACAAATGTACTTTCGTTGATAAAGGTAATGAAATCATATCTATTAAATTGTGACCTGCAGTGGTTTGGCCCTAGGACTATGTTAATTGCTCTCTCTCACCACCAAACCTAGCTTCCAAGTAGTTGGATTACGAGAGAGAGAGAGAGAGAGAGAGAGAGAGAGAGGGAGAGGGGGAGGGAAGGAGATAGGGAGGGGGAGGGAGAGGGAAGGAGAGGGAAGCGGAGAGGGAGAGAAAGATCTCGCAATGCTTGAAATTAATTAGCCTCAGTCGTGCCCTTCAACATCACAATAAAAAGAAAGAGCTAGTGCATAATATCATCGGGAAAATATAGTATGGTGCTTGGAACCTGAGGTACTTATCGTAGAAATAATCTGTACATGGAGAGCTAATGACACTGATTCTTTTGTCATCTTCATTGGTTCTCTGGAGTTGTCCTATCTTCGCCTGCCACTAGCGTCATTATCGTCATTATCGTAGTTGATAAATAAGCGGTAAAAGCACACAACACTGAGTATGAAAATTGTGACGTCACAATTTCCGAACCTACACCATTGAATATTTCTTCGGTAGCTCTGGGGAAATCCTATAAACACCAACCAATGTCTGTCTCACCATGTCAAACAATGGCTCATTCGAAAGCCAAGACTCTGATGTATTGAATTAAATGATAAACAAATTATGTAACTTATGTGCTTTAAGGTCTAATCGTTTGTAAGCGTAAAGAATCTCATTAGTTGAATATGACTATGTGCGACATTTGAGTCTTGGTATACAACAGCTAGATATGTAGTACTATAATGTATAGTAGAAGAATTGTGGAACATGCCTAATTGACTGGGAACATGATGCGTGACTATCACTATGTTTCCATGGTGCGCAGTACTGCGAAGCAGCCCCCTCCGAAGTCGAGGGGATTGTACGTTTCCATGCTGCGCAGTGGCTTTCAGCAAATTAGCCAGAGAAGAGAAATTGTATAAATCGAATCGCCTGATGGAGAAATAGAATCGATCACGGATACCAAATGTCATAAACGGTCTTTTTATGATTCTGTCGTCATTATACTTTTATTTACAATACACATTCACAAGGTTTTACAAACCTTAACACACTTTTTACAAAGTAATATATTTTTAATAAGTATTTTTAGGTAATATATTATTTATACGTTAATTTAGGACTTGCCACCTATTTTTCGAAAAGTGTTGGCATCGATAACAAAGTCCAGGAAAGTAATCACCTCATCATCCTCGTGAATGCAGATCATAATTAAATTTAGGTGAAAGTAGAACCGAAGAATAGAAAAAAACAAGATTAGCAGGACAACCTTTGTACTAGTTTATGGCCCTCGAAGAATCCGTCTCCACGGCATGAGAGCTATGCGCAGCCACTGCGCAGTTGCTGTTTCCTTGCTGCAAATTTGCACTGGCTTCACACTGATCAGTGCGCAGTGATTTCAGTGCGAAGACGCCGTTTCCATGATTCGGAGATAGCGCAACTCCGAAGCACTGCGCATCATGGAAACATAGTGTATATGGCTTATGATGAGTCAGTATGTGGGACATTGATGCTAGAATGCTGTCATAACTCGGATTTTTACTATAATAACAGCCATGCATATCTGTCTGCCCGAATCTACGGGGAGTTGTTAGAAAAAGATTGCATTGTAAGGGATTTGAACTCACAAGTTTACAATTTCTCATGGCGCACCGGACTGCCAGGGTACCAGTAGATATCTATAATTGAGATGAAAAAGGGACATATATATTTATTAACAATATACAATCAACAGTATTACAACAGCAGATGTGATCAGACTAAAATTACAATAACATCAAGTGGTAAATTCCTTTATATACTAGTACTAGCTGTGCTTCCAGGTGTTGCCCGGGTATTAAAAATCAGCTTATAAACAATAAAAAGTAATAAGAGTTACCTGCCACTTGCTATTAGCTTAGAACATTGCCAATGGATAATTTGAGTAAGCATACTAATAAGAGCTACATTCTCCGTGACGTTACGCCATAACCCTGGTAGTAACGGAAAGCCATTGCATATTTGTTCCCATATAGCGACATATATCACTTACTAAATTCATCAAGCTTGTGTGGCTGAATTGGTAAGGCATCTGACTGGCATATCGGAAGGTTCGAGGTTGAATCTTCTGCATTACAAATTCTTTATTTTAAAGTGTTAATTGCTATGGCCGAAACTACACACATATCCACACACATTTTGAAATATATATATATATATAAATTTCCCACCAAGGCTACTCACAAATATGAGACGAACAGATGTTAAAGCGCATAGTTGGTTAATTTTGTGAGTTTGTACTATCTCCTTCTCAAAATTGTCTATTACAATGTATATCTTTTAGCAACTAATAACATGAATATTTATTAATTTATATATATAAATTAATAAATATTCATGTTATTAGTTACTAAAAAACATACATTGTAATATAGTTGTAGAGTATTAGAGTTTTATATATATACATATATATATAAATATATATATATTTATATATATATAAAACTCAATGCTTGTGTGTGATTCTGTGTGTCCAGATGTAGCTAATAAAAACTAGGAATGAAAGATTTGATTCGCGCTGGATTTGATCTCAGAAAATCCCATTCTCCGGGCAACAAACTTACCAATTGACCAATTGAGCTATACGAGATGCAATGATTCGCTAGGCGATATGAGTCATTATGTCGGTTAAAATATACATGGCACTCTGAATTAAGCAATGCTCTAAAACTTGCTCTCAGGGCTCTTATTAATAAGTTTGGCAATAGGATGGTAGTGTACTCAAATTAGTCATTGGCGATGTGCCAGGCTAATGACAAGTTGCAGGCAACTACATTACCTTTTACTTTTTATAAGTTCTTTTTAATACCTGTGCAACGCTGGATATTCGGCTAATTTTTACCATGGTCCAAAGCCAGCTAAGAAAAATATATTGCACCTCACAGGATTTAAACCAGTACATTCAAATGCATGGCTATGAAGCAAAGCGCGCTACCACTAAATGATGCAGTCACTTTGTCATACATTGGAACAATTGCCACACTATGGAATAATTGTGGACATGATCATTACACATCATGGTCTCTGATAGCAGACTGAACTGCAAGCGCACATATTTCAACCAATCGCTGTAAACTGGACATATTATGGATGACAGACAGCCAACCAAACATTTTATTTTATACATACGCATAGATGGTTTTGGTGTTGTCCTTTTTTGGAGTTGTGCCCACTGAAAACACTGCCAAACAGAAGGCCCCACTTTTAGGCTCGAACGGGCCAAGGTTACCTCACTGGACTAAGTACAGTCAGGGTAGTTACCATATGTGTATTCATAGTTGTGTCTCATTGTCTTATTGCTGTAACTTGTTTGAACTTGTCCAAACTTGTCTGAACTTGTCCAAACTTGTCCAAACTTGTTAAATTATTATCATTGTTATCATTTGCGTGTAAGTAAATATGTTATGTAAGTATTTGTAGTTTCAGTGCATTGTAATTACTTCTTTGTCTGGCTAAATACTTCAAGAAACTGTAATGCAATTCCTTTTCTCTGATGTTTCTTGTGTGATCTGATCGCATAGCCTCTTTCCCTTTCTCTTACATATTTGTACTGCATGAGTTGAGTGAATTCATTCTAATACAAGTGCTCATTTTTGAACGTCGTGCTGCTTGCTTTCTAAAAATTGTCACTACAGTCAGTATTCAAATAAGATAGCAAAAGTAACTTCTTGTTATTCTCTCACTGTACATATTTTTCCCCTCCCCTTTTCTTCGCTATCATGCCTATTACCTATGAGCCCACAGCACCCCTGATCTTATACTCCTGTATAATACAGGAGTGTATTATACACTCCTGTATTTGTGTTCATGCCAAAGTACTGTAGGATAAGAGTATCTCGACATAACATTCACGCATAAATTACAATTTTATAACCAGGATTTATTATACAACTGAGTAACTCATCTACATAATAATATACAATAAATTTACATAAAATAGTTTCATTTGATTGTCCTACATTGCTGCTGCATACTGATTTACACTATCAAAATCTGCACCGGAATAACCCCCACTGTCATCCAGCTGGCTAAATCTGTGATGGCTTCGTCTTTATGTTATGCCAATTCATACTATTTACATGTATATATTGTTAAGCAACTCATCTGTTCCGTTTGACTTGAGCAATCCCTGACTGTTCTTGCCTACAACAAAATTATTAGAATATCGTTTTTTCTATCGAAAGGCAAGTTCGCTGAGCTCTTCATTGGTTTATTTCTCGCAACGATTTGATTGGGCTTCCGTGTTTTGGTGAGTTCAGCTAAAACCATTCTACATAATGTTGGCGAGCTTACCGAATTTTAGTGGTTGTTGAAATGCCTGTGTTTTATTTGAACTCCCTGCCTGAGGCACTGAAACTAGTAGAGCAACACGAAACTGAACATAGAATAAAATATGTGAGATATGATGGGAAGCTAAACTCATTAGAGAAAAAGATATCCTCAGCAACCATTTCTGTGGTACGCACGTGAACTTCAATGATTATAAACAAAGCAATTAACCAATCCAAAAACTATATTTAGTTGACCAATGAAAAGCTCAGCGAACTATCCTTTCGATAGAAAAACCCTTAGAATATTGTATCTGACATGTTACCTTTTCGTATTTTGTGCTTGGCTTATTGGATATTATCACTTCCTATCAATTATGCATATGAACATATATAAGCGAATTCTGTTTTTACAATAAATGTGTTTTTTAACTGAAAGAGTTGTTTAGCCTGGAAGCTCATTAAAGAACGACTAAATAAAGTTAATAAGAGCCTTTAAACTTTCATTGGCTTATATCGATGAGGCCCCTTAGAACAGTAAGTCCACAGGGATCACGCTGTTACATTGGTTTCAGAAGTTTAAATTAGCATAACACGAGACCGCAATGAGAGATAGTGAAGACAATTTGTGGATGAGCTACTACGATCCGATGAATTGGATAGATGAGAGATTTGCCGCTATGAGAGATGCAGTAGATCAGTAGCAAAATGCTTTCGCCGCAGTAGATAGCAAAGCTGATAGTATAGCGGAAATGATTTGAATACTGACTCAGAAAGTGTTGGAGTTAACTAACAGAGAATTAGAGATGAGAGGAGAAAGCCGGTTCTTGCCACAACCAAGGCACGAGGTAAGTTATTTTAGACAAACACCAGAACGAGATTCCATCGTTTTTTTACATCATCAACTCGTTTGCACATGCGCTTGTTCACAAAAAAGCCGCCCTATTTGTAAAAACGATCCTTTTTTCTTTTATTTAATAGTACTTTTTGGTGTTGTTTTGATACTATAATAAAATAATTGCAAACAAACGCATCACTTTAAAAAAATTCATTGCAAAAGCTTAGTGTTTTTAATGATAAAACTGTCTATAAAGATGGCCGACAACGATAAAATGATGTCATGAAAAAATGAAGGATAGTAAGCTAAAAAAATCTTACAAGAGTAACTGGGTAAAGTTTGGTTTCAGTTTTACAGGTCGTCGTGATGACGATTTTGAGGAATTTGTCATGCAGTTCGAAACTTGTTGTCTTTTGAATGAAGTTGTAAGATCTTTATATGTGTTATTGCTACAACTTTATCTTAAAGATCGAGAAGCAGATCTTAGAGAAATAATAAAGGCTGAGGGTGGTGCAGTGAGCTACGATAAAGTAAAACTACTTTGAGATCGAAATCAAATGCTGTAAAAGGAGAAGAACAGGTAGCAATGGAAGTCTCAGCAATAAGACAACGTAGGTAGCGCAAAGAATGTTCGCAGCTACTACAAACGTTTTAGGAAAATTTTGGCCTGTGGGAGTGTTGTGGAAGACAGCCCCTACAATCTATTGCATTTTCGGTCTGGTTTACGGCCAAATATTAAAGAGAAAATAATTAAATTTTCTGAAATCTGAAAAGTTCTATCATTTTTCTTATCTGAAATTTTGTGTCCTACCATTGGTGTAAAAGCTGCCCTCCTAGCGGATAAAGCAATATCGGATGTTGCAGAAAATTTTTAAAACGTTCGACTACACCCGTCAAAACAAAAGGTTCGATTGGCCTGCGAGAAAATGCTTTATATGGATGTCAAAAAAACATTTGGCTCGATTTTGTGATAAGCAGACAGCTAGACTAGAAAGTCAGCCAAATCAAATTAATAAAGGTAGGTTTCGGCTTACCAACAGCCTGAATATAGACTCAGCTATGAAGACAGCAGAAATGGAGGTCAGCACAAAGCAGATGACCAATAACATGAGACGCTGCAATGGTTTAGGGACTGGTTGGCCAGCCTCCAGCTGCTCAACAGCAAAGTGAATATCAGCCACTAGTAGTATATGCTTCGGCAGGAGTGCCTACAGCCCACAGCACAGAAGTAGCATCCAGCTAAGTGAAAGACAACTATACAGTAATTTTTGACACATGGCTAAAGAAAGCATTGGTGTGCCTGTTGAGAAGGCTACAGTCAAACTAGCAGAAATAGTACATTTTAAGGTGGCCACTGTAGTGCCAGCTGTCCATTTGAGGTAGCCATAAATTCTCAGGTAAATGCAGAGGCAAACAGAGTCAGCGTTACTTTTGAGAAGGTTGCGCTGGCTAGCAATAGTTGAGTGATCCCAACTGTTGAGCATTGTCAGGGAAACCTAAAGTGGACATACAATTTTGTTTCATTGCATGAGACAATTAACAATGAGCAATTAGCAAGCAATGTCAAAGTGTGTGTAAGCAAAGTGACTACTAATTGGAATCGCTTGAGTAGACAAGAAAATGATGCCAACAACAATCATTATCACCCTTCAAGGCCACCATATGTAAATAGGAGAACACGCGGAGGAAGTGGAATGCTATTGGCAACACTTTTCTTGTGGTCATTCTTTGCACTGTTGGCTGTAGACCAAGTTCAGTCTACTATGCTTTGTCGGACTGGGCATACAGTGGCTAATTTTCAACTGTCCGAGCTTTCACTATACATATGTGCCATGGGTACTGCTAAAGCACCCGTAGTAGTTGAGCATGTTCAATGGCTCAATAAGTGCAAACCATTGCTAGTTGTAAAGTCACACAGCAATATGTGTCAGTAAAACAAGGTGAGCACCCACAAACAAGTGACTTGCAATCAGTGAAATCAGAAAGATGACTACACCTCTAACTCAGATGTTGAACGGCCAACACACATCCAATCTGCAATATCGAGTCTAATTTGATACTGGACATATGGACACCTGCTAGCATACTGTCCCTACCTTGACACTGGGCACATAGACACCTGCTAGCGTACTGTCCCTACCTTGACACTGGGCATATGGACACCTGCTAACGTACTAAGTCACGAAAACTATATCGTATAATAATATGGGCTTTCACTTGATATGAAACACTTAGCATGCTTATGTGGTCATTACAGTTTGTTTACAATATACCTAGGTATGTAAACAGTTATTAGTTAGGAGTTAAGTAATTAAATAGACTTGTATATAATAAGTATGCGTTGGAAACCGTGATAAATGTTATTTAATAATAACGTTTAGAAAAAGAAAAGAAAAATTAAGCAGTGTGATTGGAGTCATGGCCTCGCTGTCACTTATTGCAGAAACATTTGATAAATTGGTGATTAATTGGTAAGCTTGGGTACTTAGTATTGGTAGCCAGGAAGCGCACTAAGGAGCTGCTAAATAAAGTTGATAAGAAACTGTACTTTCATTGGCTTATATTGATAATACCCCTTGGAACAGCAAGTCCACGGGGACTGCGCTGCTACAGTACTATTAAAAACCACCGTTTTCAGGTCTTATGATATAACTTCAATTTTTTCATATCTTTGAATTACTTTTATTTAGTTTTTACATAACTCACTATAATGGTAACCTTTAGGTTAGTAGGCTTTTGAACAAATTAAGTGAAATAAAATGTGTTGTTATGAAAAATATTTGACCCAATATACAATGGTTTTGACATACAAACCAGATTTCAGAGCAAATTATTTGTAACAATACATGTACTAGGATGATTAGATAAATGAAAAGTTTGATTCAACAGCAGTTACGCAGTTCAACAACAGTTGCGCAGTCTAACAGCAGTTACGCAGTCCAACAGCAGTTACGCAGTCCAACAGCAGTTACGCAGTCCAACAGCAGTTATGCAGTTCAACAGCAGTTACGCAGTCTAACAGCAGTTACGCAGTCCAACAGCAGTTACGCAGTCCAACAGCAGTTATGCAGTTCAACAGCAGTTACGCAGTCCAACAGCAGTTACGCAGCCCAACAGCAGTTACGCAGTCCAACAGCAGTTACGCAGCTTTGCATAAGGGATGGGAACAGTTTTTACATAATACTGTTTAAAGTTCATAAGTCACCATTTTATTGCTGCAAATATAACACAATAAATAAAGTTTGAAATCTTAATGAAGTGAGCCAACCTCAGCTATTAATGATTGTGCAGATAACTCCTTAAACATTCAATTGAAGATTCCGTTGAATGCGTTCTTGTTCACTTCCATACAGAGACAAGGTTGTTAATCATGAACGCAACAAGGCGCTGGTCGGTAAGTACAATAGCAGTACTTGGCATGTCTTTAGCCACATTGTACTCTCCATGGCAACTGACCTGCGCCTGTGTGCCTATGTTGTTAACCTATTCAGTGACCCATGACCTTGTTATGAAATGGCTCAATTCAATCCTTTCACCCGTAGAAAAGTGGTTGCTCTTAATAAATTGCAACTCGACTTTTCAGGTAAGACTATCAACTACTTATCTAAACTCCTTCTAAACTAGATGCTTCTTGTTGATTTTCTTGTATTTCAAACTCTCTGATAGACATAAGAAATCCATGTATCTTTCCTTACAACATTTCTTGTTTGGCATTTGCAATTTCACCTATTCTCTGCCTTAGCAAAACTATGCAGATCTACGTAAGACATTGTGCACTTACTACCGATCCTCAGACTCTCACCTTCCTTTCCCTCCATCCACTCTCAACCTTCAATACACATATAAGCCTACCCTAAGACACTTATGTATTCGCCTCATCTAACATTCGCGTTTTCGCGGAGACATCCTCTAGCGAAAATTTCATGAGCGAAACTAAACTATCATAACGAACGAGCGAAAACGCAAAATTAAATAGTTGTGTTCATTGATAGTCCAAGAAACAAATGACAGAAAGCGATCAAATTGCATTATCGATCTCACCCACACCATTCTACCTGCGGTTCACAACTACAAACTAGTCCCAAATAGAACAATTTTTTCTTACCGGTGAACCGAACCTGAGGAATCTAATTATGTTTTTTTCCAGTGCATTTATTTTCACATCAATATATTTTTGCACTCATCGGAGCTGCGAAATTTAGTTGCAGCGAAATATTACTCCGAATGCTACTCACGAAACTAAATACTAGCAAAATATAAGTGTCCTAGGGTATGCTCAGCATGAATTAAGTAGCAGCAGCTTTAAAAAATAACTTCCGATTGGCTAAATTGGGAGACAGCGTTTGTGGTTCCTACTATGCTAACTGTCAAACTTATTGAAAAAGTCTTCCAGAATCTCCCAAACTTTCACCCAGCACAGCTAGTTAGTTCAGCATATCCAAAGAACCTAGTCTTTACACAAGCTAACGCAGCTATCTATGTTGAGGCAAGAATATTATATTGCACTTTCAGCCAACGTAAACTTGATTCAATTAACCTGTTGATACTGACGATCTGTAAAATAGATAAAATGAGCAATTAGGAATAGAGGCTATTAGGGAAGCATAGCTGAACATGGAGTAAGTGGCTAAACGATCAGGTGAAAAAGCTTTAAGTAGAGATTGGTCATGCTTTGTTGAAAAAGTGCAAACTTTTAAAGCGCGATTTAAATAAAAGTTTTCTAAATTTGTATATATAAATCTCAGAGTTTAATTGTTGGTCTGTCCTCACCCGTATGTCCAGTTATAGCGATTGAAAGATCTGAATGAAAAATGTTTCGCAACATAATTCAACTCGGAAATACCAGTTCTGCTGACAGGCATGCTACGCACTCCACCACATGGCCACTTTGGAATAATTGTGGTCATACTTATCACACTTGCCAATTTTTCATAGCTTCACGCTTCCCTTTAAAGCGTTAAAACTCTGTCAAAAACTTTCTTTAAGCTTTCCTTTAAAACTTTGTCAAACAACTGTAACTTTCAAGCTGTTAGCCAGGCACATTGCCAATGGAAAATTCTAGTAAGCTGCTTAATAAGATAGGCTTTTAATGGCAGTAAGCCATGACTTCGCGTCTGCATTGTTGTCCAGCTACAAGTATTCTAATAATTGCTGTAGCCGGACAATCAAGCCTAGAATACACATACGGACATACGGACATACTTTGAGAAATATATATATATAGATATAGCGTGAACCTAATTAAATTCATAGCACACACAAAAATAAACAACCACCTTCATGTAAACTTTAGAAAGGTAAACATTTTATAAATGGATTAAAAATGAATTTTCTGTGCAGAAACCTTTTTAATACTTGTGCAGTTCCCGGCATTCAGCCAAAATTTCAATATAGTCTAAAGAAAATAAGATCTCTGTAAAAAGTATACCTTACTAATGTTGTTCATCTAATATAGAAAACTAACTATAAAGATCCATAGCTTGATTTTAGATTTGTTATACCCTGTTAAAAAAGGGCAAGTTCTTGAACAGCAGCCCAAATCAAATCAATCAGATCTTAGGCCAAGGCTTTCAATAATGCGTGTGCTAATCACCTGTTAATAGAGCTATTAAAAAGGATTTTTCTGTTACGTTTCATTACTATCGATCAAATATTTTAAGACAAAACGTCTACGATTGTGTAATCAACCAATCACTTGTTTTTCATAATATTTGTGCGAATAATTGTTACATCTGATGATCTCTCACTGCACACAAGACTGCCAGTGTAATTATAGATTATTAGTAATTATAGAAACACTCAGAATATGGATAGAGATGTATAATGGGTACCATTACGAAAGAAGGAGTTGTCCTCCCTCACAAAGTTCTCAATGAACTGGCTGTTATAAATGAAACTAGTACATTAAACAAATTGAACAAAGGTTGGTTCACACTATCGCCGTATTTTGGCGTTAATGCCCCAATACTTCGGTGATCGTTGATGATAACCATGTTTACACTATCACAAACCCATCCGCGTTTACATCAGTGTTTTCATTTATCTTTTTAACTTTTCGCGAAGAAATTTCTTTGTTTCTGCGTGCTGGAATAAAAAACTAGTCCCGCAGCGACTATCATAGACGGATATGAATAAATCACGCTATCCATGACTGCGAATTACCATCGCCGAAACAGTTCACATTTGAAAGGCGGTAGTCGATGGTCGGCGAAGTATCGGGAAAGTTTGGCGGCTGCAAACTTTTCCAACATCTGTGCAATGCTTCGTCGAGGTCATTGGTATATGGTTAACATAATCAACGATTAATGCCAAAAGGAAAATGTTAACGGCAATATAGTGTAAACCATCCTTAAACGAACAAAACATATACACTAGAAAAGAATCCCACACAAATCAGTAAGACTGTCCAGCCAGCAGCAATTGGCTCAATATCCTTCGTTTTTTTCGTGACGTCGTTTTAACGTTGTCGGCCATCTTTATAGACAGCTTTATCGTTAAAAACACAAAGCTTTTGCAATAAATGTTTGAAACGATTCTTTTGTTTGCAATTTATTATTAAAGTATCAAATCAACACCAAAAAGTACTATTATATAATATTATATTATATAACAGAAAAACAATCGTTTCTACAAATATGGCGGCTTTTTCGTGAACGAGTGCATGTGCAAACGGCTTGAGGCCGTAAAAAAATCGATGGATTGAGAAATATGTAGACAAAGGGAGACAAGTGTGGATTCAGTCTAGGCATAAATTAATTGATGGAAAAGTTTATAAAATTCTCGAATCCAAGATCCTTTAGGCTTACATTTAAATGATTCATGTATAACTTGTGTCTGGAGTTGTGCATGTTTTAGACTGTCACCAGGAAACCACTCAGCCATGTCATATTTTAAAAAAAAGGAAAAGATTTATGAGAACATTCGAGTGATGAATCATAATCTCAGAAATTCCACATTTTAAACAGTGGGTTATTGCCAAAATTCTATGTGGTATGTAATGAGAGCCTTTCATCTCTATATCTCATGTCTTTGAAGAATAACAGACATGACATTTAATTTTAAGGCCGGCAATGCTTTAGACACAGAGATCAGATTCATATCATAACCAACTATATCATAGTTCGAGAATTGTCCCAGTGTACCAAGCTCTGTCAGCTTGTGTGGTTTCATTTTGAATTTGACCCTTTTAAGATCCTTTTATTTATTTGTAAATTTATATTATAACAACTAATTATCGGTTTGATCACTTACGATCTGATCTGTACTACTATATCAAAGTTAATACTGGTGTGTGGCAGGCAGGTATGAGCTGTACATGAGCTGAAAGTCATTCTTTATATTTGTGAAAAGTATGTATTCTACTGTCTACGTGTAAAAGTTCGAGTATCAAAGTAAAGCTCATATCGACTAGTTCAGCAGTTCAGAAGATTTGAGGTCAGAAAACACCGGAAGGTATTGAATGGCCAAAAAGCTGAAAGAGGTCAAAATGAACACAGCAATCAGAATACAACTGGCCAAGCAAACAACGCTAAATAATTTTTGAAAAAGATTTATCTTGGTTTCTGCATACATGTATTATAAACATTGTTTGCTTATAATACATGGAGATAGTTCCTTAACAAGTCAAGTCACTTACCAACAATTTGAAGTTGTGTCGGCATGTTAAAATTGACAAAAAGGTGTTTAAAAAAACTAAATAAAAAGTATTTTTTAAACGATTAAAGTAACTATGAATATATAGATATTGTACATATACACTAGCCATGAAATAGTTTTTATACATGTATATATACGATATCAGGTGTCAGGCCCATATTCCCTGGGGCGGCTGGCCGGCTGAGCCGCCCCAACTTTTTAGGAACTTCCCGCGGCTAAGTACAGTCAAACTCGGATAACTCATCCTTGGATAAAATGTAACATTTCATCTCACACACAAGGTCAACTCGAATGGATTTGTTTAGTCCGTTCCCACGCAATGATAAATTGCTTCAGATAACTCGACCTGAACATCGTTTATTCGAAAAGTTATTTGCCCAACGGCTATGGAGACGGTTTTTATCGCTGTAGAATATCACTTTGTTCGAAGCCATAGAGACAAACATCAACTTTTAGTAGTTCTTAGGCATCATTATTATCGTCATCAGTGGCAAAATATTCTTGTTAAAGACTTTTATAAAGGTTTGCAAAATATCAAGTTTTACCAAACATCCGCTAGGCCATGTCACACTGAATGAACTTAAAATAAAATCGGCAAAATTGATCTATATTAAAACGCTCAAAAGAAAAAGATGTCTTTTTTCTGAGCATTTTAACTGCATACAAGTTTTGCCTATTTTAATTTAAAAACATTTCGTCAGTCACATCACCTAAAACAAAACAAATCTAAAAAAATAGAAAAATGTTCATACTTTCCGATAAACCTTTTAAAACTTCACATGAGAGGCCCGGCTGAGGCCCTACATAAGAAAAACCTGTTGGGAGCTTACACCGGCCCCCCTCCACACCTCTAGGTGTTCATAACTAGTCGCCTAACATTAGCCACTCCAACTTGCAACCAGTGAATACAGGCCTGTCAGGTGTTAGGCTAATAACTGGCATAGTTATAGATCTGCCATTATAAAAATACTGATAGTAGGCTATATATGGCATTGCTCAATGAAAAGATAATGTTAAAAAGTAAACATTAAAAATAGGCAAAACTATGTAATATTTATGGTAATTTACTCCATGGTACCCAAACATTTGTTTACAGGCTCATGCAGACATAACAGTTAATTAAAAAAAACAGAATAAATGTGCTCATTAAAGATTCACACTTATTATTAATAAAGCAGATAGAAAGTAGAGAAAGAGAAAAGGTAAAGAAGTATAGTGCTGTGTAAATAACCTATGTGTATGCAACGGAGTCTAGAAGGAGTTGCGGAGTCATTTAACGACGGAACCACTTCACGAACATTAATCAGTAAGATCAGTTGTTGAAGATTGATTCTCATCAAAGCTGTATCACGGCTTTGATGCCACAATACTTCGGTGATCATCGATGATAACGATGTTCACACTATCATAAACCCGTCCGCGTTTGCATCAGGAAATACTCTGTGACATAGTGTTCTCATTTTTTTTTAATTTTTGCAAAGATACCTTTTTGTTTTTAGGTGCTGGAATCAATTACTAGTCCCGCAGCAATTATAGTAAATGAAAATGAATAAATCACGGTATCCCTGACTACGAATTGCCATCGCCGAAATGGTTCACATTTGAAAGGCGGTCGACGATGCTCGGCGAAATATCGGGGAAGCTTGACAGCTGCAAACTTTCCCGACGTGTCTGCGTTGCTTCGTCAATGCTATCGGTTCAAGGTTCACATAATCGACGATGAACACCGAAAGGAAAAAGCTAATAAATGGCGATATAGTATGAACCAGCCTTTAGTGAGGTCTACTTGTATATGTTTCGATGCCTAGTGTTGAAGCTGCAATGTAGCCTTTTCTTTTATAATGAAGGATGCAATCTCTACAGCTTGGGCTCTGAACTTGTCTGAGTGTAACACTAGTGTTACCGAGATCTTGATCAAGTGTCTTTTTGTCTTTTTGCGCTCAGATCAGATTGTGTTTGAGTGCTTTGAAAGTTGATAGCATCTCATGTGATTCACAAAATTGGCAAAATATTTCATAGGGCACCCTATTTAGATGGTAAGAACTGTTTACAGACAATTCTCATTGGATCAGATTTGTACAGACTGAACTGTGTCCTGACATCAAAAAAGTCCGGACATTGACAACTGAGTACTGTAGTGTGCTATAAATTAAATACCCCAGCCACTGAATTTGAAAATTCTTTTTAGTTTTTTTCCCTGTGTGAAAGGCCAAAGGAGTAACTTTGGAAAAATCTTGGAGCGGATTAAACAATTTATATGCACAATATATATATATGTACTGTTTGTATAGGTAAACCTAGAGTACTGTAAATTAAATACCACAGTTACTGTACATTCATTAAATTAGAAAGTTTTGTTTAGCTTTTTCTCCTTTTTGCAAGGTCAAACGGGTGACTTTGGAAAGATCTTGGAACAAAGTGAATGTTCCTGGAACAAATTATTAACCTGGTAGGAATAACTAATACATTTACCAGATCAAACTAGCTTGAAAACTAGTAGCAAGCACAATTGTAAACAATTGTGCTTGCTACTAGTTTATAGAATGTAAACAAGTCTCACAATTGTAAACAATTGTGAGACTTGTTTACATTCTATACAAATTAAAGTGGATTCACCTGAGAGGTCACAAGTTCCCTGTTATTATGTTGAATCATGTTTCCCGCCCTATTCCAGTTGGGTGTTATGACGTATGACAAGTCCCAACATGTGCTCTTTGTTGCCTGACACCACGTAGCTCATAGCTACTTGTTTGCAGTGTCTCTTTGGTTTAAGACAGGTCTCAACAGGTGCTTTATGCTAGCTGACACTGCACAGCTCATCACTGCCTTTTCACAGTGCCCCATTACTCTCTATTCAGTAGCAGTGACCCAGACTTTCTGCCTTTGTCCTTCTTGAAGGCAGCTTTTGGGAGAGCGTTGCTTAGTAGTTGTCAGGTTTAGGGTGCTTTTATTTCTATTCAGGCATATATCTAGCAATAAATCTTTTTCATGTCTGTCTCAGAGAGCATAAAAATATCTATAATGCTTTTTATATTAACTCTATACAAGTTTGATATGGCACATCTATGTATCTATCTATGTGAATTTTCTGTTCATAGAACTCAGGTGAGCCTCTAAATGAATAACAATAGTTCATAAATAGCACATGCTTGTCTATTCTCTGTATTGATGACAGCCAGTCATCTCTGACATCCGCAATCTCAATTTGCTTGTAGATCAAGTTTTCACTTTTAGTGGTTGCAGATAGAATTCAAATGAAATTGTCAATTAGCCACCGTAATTGACTAAAGTTTTATAGGCCTTCCTGAAGAATTATCTGTGTAAAATATAAAGGTGTGACACTTGTTGACACTTGTTGACACTTGTCAATTGGTTTATGCTACTTGACAAGACCTATGTTATTTTGGCCCATGCCGTGAGGTCTTACTTTGTGCATTGGTGAACATTGAAGTAATAACTGTAGAGATCATACAAACAGTTTGTCAAGATTGGTAGCGATGATAGATGACTCCGCCTCATGTATTCGAGAAATGTCAGCCATATTTATCACTTTTGCAATGTTACCTCTACCTTTTGGCACCATTGGTTCAATTTTTACGGTCAATGATCTGTCTACTAGCATTACTTTCTCAACAGGATCGATCTTTAAAATTTAATAAATCCAGTTTCTGTCGACCTTTGCTGGCTTGTCTACACTTTATCAATATTCTAATTCATAGACAGTTTACCAAATTTGTGCCATCAACAATGGCAGGGTGCTGACAAAAATATAATGTTTAGCTTATTAATTGTATTTACTTATAACTGACAGAAACTCTTACTATAATAGGTGTGGTATCTGTCCGAAGCTATGCCAAGAGCATTAGGAAAAAGATTGCAACACACAGGAATCAAACCCGGGTTTTCGACCCAGTCAAGCGATTACCATTTGCACAACTCGACCTCTATTCCATATCTATGAATAGTTGTACACATAGTTATACAACATGCAATGATTTCTCATGATGCCTTGGACTGTCTGTGTACTAGTTGTTACTATAATGTAAGTTGTGTCCGTTAGTGGGCCCAAGCCCACAGTTGGATGTTAGTAATGTTTCATGAATTCAAACTCGCAACAATCGTTTTGATAGACCAACACTCTAACACTTTCGCCAAACAACTGCCGTACGGGAATACTTGTGTGGAGAGTTATTAGTACTTATTACACCTGAAAACCTGTCATATCATATCGGACTGCTAGGGGACCATAACATACAAAGTAAATAGGTCATATAGCCTATTAATATGAAATGAATGATCAAGTCCTGCTATTGGTCAGTTCAACTGTGTCAAATAGTTTCAACTAACCAGCCAGTGCGACTCTTATTTTAGTGTTTCTATAAAGGAGATGAAACAAAGTCACTCACACAGTATTCTAATGTAAACACACGTTTATGAGAGCAGACAACTCTAACTAACGGTCATTGCTTCTTTAGAATACCAACCTGATTTTCTGACGAAGAATTTCTGAGTAATGATGATCCAAAAGCTCACAGACCTAGAAAGAGCAACTCTGCTTTTCTTCTTCGATATCAGGTGTCAGGCCCATATTCCCTGGGGCGGCTGGCCGGCTGAGCCGCCCCAACTTTTTAGGAACTTCCCGCGGCTAAGTACAGTCAAACTCGGATAACTCATCCTTGGATAAAATGTAACATTTCATCTCACACACAAGGTCAACTCGGACGGATTTGTTTAGTCCGTTCCCACGCAATGATAAATTGCTTCAGATAACTCGACCTGAACATCGTTTATTCGAAAATTTATTTGCCCAACGGCTATGGAGACGGTTTTTATCGCTGTAGAATATCACTTTGTTCGAAGCCATAGAGACAAACATCAACTTTTAGTAGTTCTTAGGCATCATTATTATCGTCATCAGTGGCAAAATATTCTTGTTAAAGACTTTTATGAAGGTTTGCAAAATATCAAGTTTTACCAAACATCCGCTAGGCCATGTCACACTGAATGAACTTAAAATAAAATCGGCAAAATTGATCTATATTAAAACGCTCAAAAGAAAAAGATGTCTTTTTTCTGAGCGTTTTAACTGCATACAAGTTTTGCCTATTTTAATTTAAAAACATTTCGTCAGTCACATCACCTAAAACAAAACAAATCTAAAAAAATAGAAAAATGTTCATACTTTCCGATAAACTTTTTAAAACTTCACATGAGAGGCCCGGCTGAGGCCCTACATAAGAAAAACCTGTTGGGAGCTTACACCGGCCCCCCTCCACACCTCTAGGTGTTCATAACTAGTCGCCTAACATTAGCCACTCCAACTTGCAACCAGTGAATACAGGCCTGTCAGGTGTTAGGCTAATAACTGGCATAGTTATAGATCTGCCATTATAAAAATACTGATAGTAGGCTATATATGGCATTGCTCAATGAAAAGATAATGTTAAAAA
Source organism: Watersipora subatra (assembly GCF_963576615.1). Classification (NCBI taxonomy): domain Eukaryota; kingdom Metazoa; phylum Bryozoa; class Gymnolaemata; order Cheilostomatida; family Watersiporidae; genus Watersipora; species Watersipora subatra. The sequence goes on from NC_088713.1 coordinate 59,247,000, forward strand.
GTAAACATTAAAAATAGGCAAAACTATGTAATATTTATGGTAATTTACCCCATGGTACCCAAACATTTGTTTACAGGCTCATGCAGACATAACAGTTAATTAAAAAAAACAGATTAAATGTGTTCGTTAAAATTTCACACTTATTATTAATAAAGCAGATGGAAAGTAGAGAAATAGAAAAGGTAAAGAAATATAGTGCTGTGTAAATAACCTATGTGTATGCAACGGAGTCTAGAAGGAGTTGCGGAGTCATTTAACGACGAACCACTTCACGAACATTAATCAGTAAGATCAGTTGTTGAAGATTGATTCTCATCAAAGCTGTATCACGGCTTTGATGCCACAATACTTCGGTGATCATCGATGATAACGATGTTCACACTATCATAAACCCGTCCGCGTTTGCATCAGGAAATACTCTGTGACATAGTGTTCTCATTTTTTTTTAATTTTTGCAAAGAAACCTTTTTGTTTTTAGGTGCTGGAATCAATTACTAGTCCCGCAGCAATTATAGTAAATTAAAATGAATAAATCACGCTATCCGCAACCACGAATTACCATCTTCAAAATGGTTCACATTTGAAAGGCGGTCCGCGATGCTCGGCGAAATATCGGGGAAGTTTGACAGCTGCAAACTTTCCCGGCGTGTCTGCGTTGCTTTGTCAATGCTATCGGTTCAAGGTTCACATAATCGACGATGAACATCGAAAGGAAAAAGCTAATAAACGGCGATATAGTATGAACCAGCCTTTAGTGAGGTCTACTTGTATATGTTTCGATGCCTAGTGTTGAGGCTGCAATGTAGTCTTTCCTTTTGTAATGTAGGGTGCAATTTCTACATCTTGGGCTCTGAACTTGTCTGAGTAAAAAAACTAGTGTTACCGAGATCTTGATCAAGTGTCTTTTTGTCTTTTTGCGCTCAGATCAGATTGTGTTTGAGTGCTTTGCAAGTGGATAGCATCTCATGTGATTCACAAAATTGGCAACATATTTCATAGGGCACCCTATTTAAATGGTAAGAACTGTCTACAGACAATTCTCATTGGATCAGACTTGTACAGACTGAACCGTGTCCTGACATGAAAAAAGTGCGGACATTGACAACTGAGTACTGTAGTGTGCTATAAATTAAATACCCCAGTCATTGAATTTGAAAATTCTTTTTAGTCTTTTCCCTTTGTGAAAGGCCAAAGGAGTAACTTTGGAAAAATCTTGGAGCGGATTAAACAATTTATATGCACAATATATATATGTACTGTTTGTATAGGAAAACCTAGAGTACTGTAAATTAAATACCACAGTTACTGTACAGTCATTAAATTAGTAAGTTATGTTTAGCTTTTTCTCCTTTTTGCAAGGTCAAACGGGGTGACTTTGGAAAGATCTTGGAACAAAGTGAATGTTCCTGGAACAAATTATTAACCTGGTAGGAATAACTAATGCATTTACCAGATCAAACTAGCTTGAACACTAGTAGCAAGCACAATTGTAAACAATTGTGAGACTTGTTTACATTCTATACAAATTAAAGTGGATTCACCTGAGAGGTCACAAGTTCCCTGTTATTTTGTTGAATCATGTTTCCCCGCCCTATTCCAGTTGGGTGTTATGACGTATGACAAGTCCCAACATGTGCTCTTTGTTGCCTGTTGTAGCTCATAGCTACTTGTTTGCAGTGTCTCTTTGGTTTAAGACAGGTCTCAACAGGTGCTTTATGCTAGCTGACACTGCACAGCTCATCACTGCCTTTTCACAGTGCCCCATTACTCTCTATTCAGTAGCAGTGACCCAGACTTTCTGCCTTTGTCCTTCTTGAAGGCAGCTTTTGGGAGAGCGTTGCTTAGTAGTTGTCAGGTTTAGGGTGCTTTTATTTCTATTCAGGCATATATCTAGCAATAAATCTTTTTCATGTCTGTCTCAGAGAGCATAAAAATATCTATAATGCTTTTCATATTAACTCTATACAAGTTTGATATGGCACATCTATGTATCTATCTATGTGAATTTTCTGTTCATAGAACTCAGGTGAGCCTCTAAATGAATAACAATAGTTCATAAATAGCACATGCTTGTCTATTCTCTGTATTGATGACAGCCAGTCATCCCTGACATCCGCAATCTCAATTTGCTTGTAGATCAAGTTTTCACTTTTAGTGGTTGCAGATAGAATTCAAATGAAATTGTCAATTAGCCACCGTTATTGACTAAAGTTTTATAGGCCTTCCTGAAGAATTATCTGTGTAAAATATAAAGTTGTGACACTTGTTGACACTTGTTGACACTAGTTGACACTTGTTGACACTTGTCAATTGGTTTATGCTACTTGACAAGACCTATGTTATTTTGGCCCATGCCGTGAGGTCTCACTTTGTGCATTGGTGAACATTGAAGTAATAACTGTAGAGATCATACAAACAGTTTGTCAAGATTGGTAGCGATGATAGATGACTCCGCCTCATGTATTCGAGAAATGTCAGCCATATTTATCACTTTTGCAATGTTACCTCTACCTTTTGGCACCATTGGTTCAATTTTTACGGTCAATGATCTGTCTACTAGCATTAATTTCTCAACAAAATCGATCTTTAAAATTTAATAAATCCAGTTTCTGTCGACCTTTGCTGGCTTGTCTACACTTTATCAATATTCTAATTCATAGACAGTTTACCAAATTTGTGCCATCAACAATGGCAGGGTGCTGACAAAAATATAATGTTTAGCTTATTAATTGTTTTTACTTATAACTGACAGAAACTCTTACTATAATAGGTGTGGTGTCTGTCCAAAGCTATGCCAAGAGCATTAGGAAAAAAGATTGCAACACACAGGAATCAAACCCGGGTTTTCGGACGCAGTCAAGCGATTACCATTTGCACAACTCGACCTCTATTCCATATCTAGGAATAATTGTACACATAGTTATACAACATGCAATGATTTCTCATGATGCCTTGAACTGTCTGTGTACTAGTTGTTACTATAATGTAAGTTGTGTCCGTTAGTGTGCCCAAGCCCACAGTTGGATGTTAGTAATGTTTCATGAATTCAAACTCGCAACAGTCGTTTTGATAGACCAACGCTCTAACACTTTCGCCAAACAACTGCCGTACGGGAATACTTGTGTGGAGAGTTATTAGTACTTATTACACCTGAAAACCTGTCACATCATATCGGACTGCTAGGGGACCATAACATACAAAGTAAATAGGTCATATAGCCTATTAATATGAAATGAATGATCAAGTCCTGCTATTGGTCAGTTCAACTGTGTCAAATAGTTTCAACTAACCAGCCAGTGCGACTCTTATTTTAGTGTTTCTATAAACGAGATGAAACGAAGTCACTCACACAGTATTCTAATGTAAACACACGTTTATGAGAGCAGACAACTCTAACTAACGGTCATTGCTTCTTTAGAATACCAACCTGATTTTCTGACGAAGAATTTCTGAGTAATGATGATCCAAAAGCTCACAGACCTAGAAAGAGCAACTCTGCTTTTCTTCTTGTTCCAGAGTTTAGGTATGTGTCAATGTCTATGTTTAGACACTAGTAAAAGTAGTCTCCTCTTAACAATAGAGTTACGTTCTAAAGAACCCGTCGTTAAGCGGTTCCGGCGTTAAATGACCCGCTTTTAAGCCTCCCTTGCATATGTATAGACAATTTATACAGTACTTCACCTTATTTGCTCTTTTCACCTTATTCGTTCTCGGTTTTCTATTGATTTTTTTATAATAAGTGTCAGCTTTTAACAAGTACAGTGATGTTTTCGTCGTTTTACGAAACTATGCACGGTGGCTATAACGACGATATTGTCATTGTTAAAGCCATATTTTTGTAATAAAAAGTATCATTGGTTAACGGCGTGTGTCTGTTTACATTTCTATTCAACAAAACATTCAGTATAATAGCATTTACAAAAATAATATGTTTGAAGAGCATCATCGCAGTAAATGTTTGTTTTACCTGCTTGCTTTTGTGCAACTTTTACGACTAATTTTATATCATAGCAACTTCCAGACAAATCTGCGATCGAGTATCAAGTGTAAACACACATATACAAGTATTTTTAACGCAAAAAATATACTCAATAAACAGAACTTGTGCAATTTGTGCTAAACCAAAGAAACCGGACAAAAGATACAAAGGAAGCTGAATCTCAAACTGGTGTCCTGGTTGTGGTATGAGACTCTGCAAGGGAAAATGCTTCCGAAATATCATTCATGACTAGCATTGTCATAGCATGTTTTTATTTTTAAATAACATCTTATTCTGTGTCTATGTTTACAAAACATATCTATGTAAATAGATAAATTAATCAACATTGGTTATTAGCTTTTTTTAAATCCATTTTTTAAAATGAATTAATTTGCCCATGGTAGGCTAAAATAGTCTTAAAAATTGCATGCAAAAGGGCTAAATTTTAACATTTTCTTGTTCACTTAGCTTTTGCAGGAGAAAGTAAAAAGCTACCGTAGAGTACCTTGCAATAGATGTTATGTATTTTTGCCTATTGTTTATGTTTACTTTATTTACATTTTTATTTAGCATTTGTAACATAGATCTTTTATTATATTATATTTAAAATATTTATATATTTGTATATTATAATATTAAATTATTTTTATTATTTTTTGCATTTAGCACTTGTATGTACTATATATATTTTGTATTATATCAAAAATATTAATGTAATTATATATTATGATGCTATACTATTTTTGTTATTCTCTTCATTTAGCATTTGTATGTACTATCGTTCCTTTTCATAATGTTTCGACTCCAGCAGATATTAGTCTCCACCTGATACTGTCCATGTATAAAAACAATGCCTTGACTATCGTACATGTGTAATATCTATACACTATAGGCGACTTTAATGCTTTTAAAAAATATTTTTCTTTTTTATTTATTTTTAGTTTAGGCATTTTTTACAATTTTAACATGATATCGTAACTCCGATTAATTGTTAAGTAAGCACTAGCTGTCGGTCTATTTGGTGACACGTATAAGCGGTATTCATTAGACAGACCAGTTATAATTATGCTGCTGTTTTATAAAACACTCAGAGGTGTATCAACTAACATTCCTAATTAATCTTCTGGTTAGAAAAGAAGTTGATGGTACAGACATCTATTAGATTTTAAAATAACCCTGCGAATGATACAGCCATTGTTACTGTAATGGTAAAAAGGCATTGTGGGTCGGTATCTTATAACTTCTTTTCTATGACAATTGTAGTCTGGCTTTTTACTTCTTCCAAGAAATTTAGCTTTTATATTTATTTAAGATAATAAGATCAAATATATTTTTGGAAATTTTTGGCAAAACTGCTTTAACACTTACAGGGACACAGCGAGGGCCATTTTTATTTTTCAACATTTTATCTTATGGTAGTTTGGCCATTTCTGAGTTAGGCCCGTTCTGAGTTTAGCCATTTCTGAGTTTGGCCATTTCTGAGTTTGGCCATTTCTGAGTTTGACCATTTCTGAGTTTGGTCATTTCTGAGATTGGCCATTCCTGAGTTGCACCATGAGTATATTCAAGAATATTCTCACCTGATACAGTAATAAAGTGGTTATTGACAGAGCATCATATACCATGAGTCAATAACCTAAACACAAACATTCATGTAATTACGAAGGAGAAAAGGTAATTATGTAATTATGGGGAGAAAGTAGGAAATGCAAACATGAAAATTTATTGACATAAATTGGGATTTTCTCGGCACAACTTTTACTGTCAATCCTAAAAACAAATTTTTGTCAATAACAGGTTTAAAAATCAATTTCATCATTGCTTCTACACAATATTTCAGTATTATCAGTTCAGTATTATCAAACATCCAATTGGTCCCATTGATTTATGTTTGTGTCTATCTATTCTAAAAGAAAAGTATAGCGTGTCACTCATAAATTTTATACAGAACTTTTACTATAATAAGAGCTGTGTCCGTCCGCAGCTACTCTTATAGGTTTGGAAAAAATACTGCATCGTACGGTCATCAAACATGGACCTTCAGCTTAACAGCCAGGCGTGCTACCAAATGCACGCTTAGCCACCTTGCTGCACCTTAGAATAATTGTGCACATAGTTAATACATCTGATGATCTCTCCCAGCAAACGAGACTGCCAGGTAGTAGTATTAATAATAACAACCATCTTGTTACATTGTAGAATAATTGTATACATAGTTATTGCATATGATGGCCTCTCACAGCACACTAGACTACCAGGGTACTAGTGTTAATAATAACAACCATCTTGTTACATAGTGGAATAATTGTATACATAGTTATTACACATGATGATCTCTCACAGCACACAAGACTACCAAAGTACTAGTGTTAATAATAACAACAATTTTGTTACATAGTGGAATAATTGTGCACATATTTAATACATCTGATAATCTCTCACAGTACACAAGACTGCCAGGTAGTAGTATTAATAATAACAACCATCTTGTTACATAGTGGAATAATTGTACACATAGTTATTACACATGATGATCTCTCACAGTACACTAGACTACCAGGGTACTAGTATTAATAATAACAACCATCTTGTTACATTGTGGAATAATTGTACACATAGTTATTACACATGATGATCTCTCACAGCACACTAGACTACCAAAGTACTAGTGTTAATAATAACAACCATCTTGTTACATAGTGGAACAATTGTGCACATATTTAATACATCTGATAATCTCTCACAGTACACAAGACTGCCAGGTAGTAGTATTAATAATAACAACCATCTTGTTACATAGTGGAATAATTGTACACATAGTTATTACATATGATGATCTCTCACAGCACACTAGACTACCAAAGTACTAGTGTTAATAATAACAACTATCTTGTTACATAGTGGAATAATTGTGCACATATTTAATACATCTGATAATCTCTCATGGCGCACTATTCTGTCTGGGTACTAGTTATAGTGAAACCGAATTTGAATGGAAACTTTTTGCATTTTCATCTTCAAACAATCTGTAACCAATTCTGATGGAGAAGCTGACCTCTGACCTCTAAACCTTTTCATTCTTGTATTACTACTTTTTAATCATTTTATTAATTTAATCTAAATCCTTTATTATCAGCTTTAGGCTCGCCCTGCGGAAAGGAGATGCTCTGATTTGATTAGCATAGAGAAAGCCTTTACTTTCAGTTAGGACTTTTGACACACTTGTGTTTGACCTTATAAGACTGAAAAGAGATTAGAAGTTTGTCAAAATTTATGTTTTAAATTTATGCTACCTGATATGGACATTTATGGTCAGACTATAAATGTCTGTAATGCTGATGAGCTATCTGTGTCATTAGATATTTGCATATAAAACATATAAACATATATATCTGTCATATAAAACAGCGTTTATGCGAATAAAGCTTTTTCGATATAAATAATTTTAATTGACTGTACTTTATTATGTTTTTGTCTCATGATCTAATTATCTTTTGAACGGCACTAAACGGTGATACAAAACAGTTCATATCTAACTTTGAACTCTCACTCTAAGGTAATAATTGAAGATCTAAGGACAAACACAAAGTGATGAGTCTAAAGTTTAAGGCAGGTTTACACTATATTACCGTATGTTGGTGTTAATCACACAATGCTTTGGTAACCGTATGTGATAACAATGTTCCCGCTGATGTAAACCCATCTGTGTTTATATCAGTGAAATGTCCGCAGCATAGCGTTCCCATTGTATAATGTGGTCATGAAAATGATGGAATGCTAGTCTCGCAGTCCCTGTCATAAATAAATATGAATCAAGTAATCCGCAACGACCAGAGATAAACAGTACACAGGCTGTCGTAAATGCTCAGCAAACTGTGGAGAAAGTTGGACAGCTGCAATCTTTCCCAAAGTATCCGTATTCTGTCCGATGCCTTTGGTTTACAGGGCTCATAATCGACGAAAAATTGCCGAAAGGACGGTGTCAATGTATGGCAACATAGTGTGAACCAGCCTTACTCTAGTATCTTGTATATTTCCAGTGACTACCATCAATAGCTTCCTCTGATTGGGTAATTTATTTACCAAGGATTTGGCGTCGGTGCGCTTTCAAGCGCTTCAGTAACACGTATACGCTGAAGGTAGGGATTCTGTCAAAACAGTTAGTCTGTAGCAATACGTTATAAGTTGATAAAGTTCCTTGAGAGGAAACACTCGCCCAATGAGAGCTGTTTTGTTGAAATGCCCAAATATGGGCATAAAGCAAAAAATGCATGAGTATTTTTAATCGCGGCCATTATTTCTACTTTTAAAAAATATCAGTGAATCGATAAACAGACTCGTGTTGAGAATATTATAATTTTTATTATAACTTCGATTGTAATGGATTTTATTGCATTACATGATATTATATTATACAACAACATATTATATATTTTCCTGTAACTTTGTATAATAATATAGTACTGTATACTATTATGCTACATATTATTTTATTATATTATGTTAGACCACAATATAATAAAATATAAAATCATAATTAAAAACCAATTAAACAATAATGAAACCATATTAGCACGGCTGGCATCTCACATAATGTGTGCAATTACTCAGCTGTGTTCTAAGCAGTTGACTAGAGTTCGAATCCTCCGAGATGCAATAGTTTTTTACAACTTCAAACCGTGGCTTTGTACAGACGGATGTTGCGCTTATTATAGTAAAGACTATATTATATCACAATGTGTTTTCCAATTTATATAAACCTTAATGTTTGTCTGTCTGTCTGGACATCTTTCTGTCCAGCTATAGCGATAACCTTTTAATTAAGAATGAGAAATCCGCTGCGTGCTGGGTTTGAGCTCACAACCTGCAGTTTTGTGAACATCTATTTATTTAATACACTACACTGTCCAACTGGCTACACCATAGACTAAATTAGGCACATACTTGAAATAGATGCCAATCTTTCATGACTTCAAGTTAAACACTGCAGCTATTGCTATGCGTAAAGCCATATTAGAAAAAGAATGCATGCTCATAAGTGAAGAATAAATGCTTAAACTCACAGCCAACAAAACTATTGCAATTAGTATAGATCTGTAGTAGGTATTGCAGCCGGTCCGGTACGAATTACACAGAAATATACACAGTAAACAGAAACAAACACAGTAAACAGAAACAAACACAGTAAACAGAAATAATCACTTTACACAGAAATAAACCAACACCTTCATTTAAAAGTTAGAATGTTGCATGTTGTATTTGTTGAGTAAAAGTAAATTTTCTGTACAAAAACTTATTTTATTACTCATGTGACGTTGGCCAATCAGCTAGTCATATATGGACGTGTCCATAAATAATAATTTGACATGTAGAGTTTTTTGATGCCGCTACACATGCACATTCACTCCCATTATAAAATTCTTTGAATTAATTGATGCAGTATTTCTTGGCTTTCAGATAATATAAAATTTACCGCTTTCAAAATAGTAGTTCTAGAGCTATGAATTGCAACATGCGTAAATGATTGAACATTTGTAATTGTAATGTACATTGTGATGACATTTGTAATGTCCCATCATTTATGCATGTTGCAATTCATAGCTCCAGAACTACTACTTTGAAAGCAGTAAATTTTATATTATCTGAAAGCCAAGAAAGTACTGCATCAATTTATTCAAAGAAATTTATAATGGGAGTAAATGTGCAAGTTTAGTGGCATCAAATAACTGTAAATGTCAAATTATTATTTATGGACACACCCATATATTTCTTTTGGCTAGTTAAGGAATCGTTTCACTTTTGTTTACCTAAGTAAACCCAAGCGTATGCTAGAACTATTACAAGAGATTGGCAGCTCCTGCAGTGGTTAAAGTTGTGGCACACCGTAGACGAGCATTTAATTTACCAGCATGCTGCTGCTGCTCGCTACCCTTTACTAACCTCAATATGATCGAATACTTATCAAGGTTCAGTTTACCAATAAAATGTCTCTACCACCTTCGCTATTCCAGGCATAGTGGTCTGATGAAAAGTTGAGTCACCTCATGTTTGGAAATGACAGCTGCTTTATCACTTCCTGTGGTTGTCGAGCTCTGCTTTCAGTTTAAATCGTTTTAACTATACATTATATCATATGATGTGTTTAAATCTTTGCACAATATATGAATATTCTAATATTTTCAATCATATGAATATTCAAGGTTCTTTATTGTTTTTGTTTAAAAAGGAATTTAAGTCAATTATTTTGCTTTGAGAACATGTGTTCAAATGAAATATGAATAAAAAATCTGTTGTGAATTAAGCTGCTAAAATTACCGCAAGCCAGTGAATCATCAAAACACTAATAGAAAATAGAAATACAAGAACTTTGACGCGTGGACAACTCCTATTGGCTTCTTCTTTATCGAGAGAAAAACTCATTTACTGATGAAATATGTGAATGACATATAAACTTTATGCCAATATTTGTTGATTTGCATATAAATAAATGCAATAAATATTTGATTTGATGAATCATTTACATATAAACAAGGTAAAAAAGTGGTGTGACTTTGTACATATGGCGATTGGCCAACAACAGTATTACACTTTTTACACTTCAGGTCATGTGACCTTTTATTGTTTAACTGTTCATCACTTTTGTTTTGCTTTTTAGGTGTTGTCAGCTCTCTAGTTTTAGCGATAGAAAATTATGTACGTTATGATAGAACATTAAGATAGTGCATTATGTTGTGTTGTCTAGTTAGTAAACGAGTCTTTCAATCTATCAACTGTGTCAATTAGACTAGATTTTTAACTCTCAGTCTATACTGTACGCTTTGTAAAGGTAGTAGTCTTGTACTTAAAACCGTAACAGAGCAGATTTCTGATAAATTCTGCTCTCATGATTAATCCAATGTTTTCAGTTCAGAGTGGACAACTCCTAAAAAAAGAAAAGGAGTGGCTAAAGACAAGATAGATGTTACAATTTTATTTGTATTACATCATATAAGAACATTATTAGTTAATCCTTTTCTGCAGCTTTTTAAAATGTTTCTATGTCAAGGGAATTAGCCAAGTGCTTGAGATGAAAACTAACCTGTTGACCAATCAAATGCATGCAGCTATTCCTTAACAATACTGTTTATAGCTAGTGGAAAGTCTCAGTTACAAAACGAAAGGAAGGTGCTCAAACTTCCTACCAAACAGATTAGTTCTGCACTTGAACAGGAAATAAGTGTTTTATTTTTTATTTGAGTATCATCCACTAGGTTTTGTTTTTATTAGTAAATACAAATCACATAAACCATAATTATAATTTAAGTTTTCTTTTGTTTCATGGTCTAGTTTGTTTTAAACAACATTGACCAATGACAATAAAGCTCATATATGTTCAACAATAACAAAAATAAATATATATATTTACATGTTATATAAATATTATATATATTATACAATGGGGTATTCTATATTACCGTACTTTTCGGATTATAAACCGCACCCCTATATAAGCCGCATCTGCTTTATTTTCCAAAAAATGATAATTAAACAATATATAGGCCGCACCTTTGTATAGGCCGCAGAACTCAGGATGGTGCTTTTTAGGGCGGCAGCAACCTTGCTGTTTAAAACAAAACAGTGCCTAACGGCACTGTTTCGTATTAACCGCCGCTTTTTAACCTAGTGCCTAACGGAACACTGTCGTTAGGCATTGTTTCGTTTTTTGTCATATTGTTTTGTATTTGTCATCGCTAGAGGCACGCTAACCGTAAATTATGGTTAATGAGCCCTAGCGGTCAAAGAAAGAGCCACAGAATAACCGCACCCTTATATAAGCCGTATGGCTCAAATCATCAGAAAAAAGTAGCGGCTAATAGTTTGAAAAGTATGGTATTATTATTTACATCATTTTGTGATTATTATCAATTATATAATATATTATTATATTAGTATTATATATATTATATAATTATTATATCTATTTATCAATAACAAAATTATTCTAACAATCAGTATTTTTGTTAAAAAACCAGTTTTTCCGATTATATAATATTATTATATTATTATATCATTTAAAATTATATAATTTAAAATTATATAAAAAATATAAATTATATAATATTTTTTCAATTGTGATTCACAAAATAAATACTCAGTAAATCAAGCTACCGGGAAGTCATAAGTTTTGGATTCTAACAGGAGCACCTGCTGAATGTTTGTCATATAAAACTAGTAATACTACCTTAACTCTAAAAAGAGACTAAGAAATCTTTTGAACATAAAAGGTCAACAGGAACTTAAGGCTTTAGCACTACCACATGGTTATTGTTTTCTATTATTCTTCTTTTTGAAGTGTCTGCGACACATAGGCTAATATTCGACTGCACATTTGATGATGGAGATTGGTGTGCTTTCAACAGTGTCTCTAACAGTTCCGGCTGGTCTCTGGGTAAGCAGACCTTTGACCTTCGGTTGTAAAGTTCAGTCAGGTTTCATTAGCTTAGTAAAAGAGCTGATTCCCTTAGAGGAGTGTAGACTAGTGTATTATTATGGTAAAGTTCAGGATGAACAAAGTTGAAAACCTGTTTGCTTTGTATTACATTTTAGACTCGCAATGTTTCCATGAAAAGCATGATCCGCAAATTTGAGCCAATCCGCAAGTTAACCGCATCATGGAAACGGCATGAATCCGCAAGCTAAAGCCTCGTTCTGCAAGCACCGGCAAACACCGACAGCACCGCAGAGCACCGCAGGTCTATCAGCCGTGAATTGTGAACCTACGCGTCGAGTACTGCTGAGTATCGCCAGTAGTTGCCCGTGGTCAACGCAAGAGATCAGTGCTGTTCAACTTTTGCAAAGAGCTGCATGCAAGACCTTCTAAAATGCACTGTACAGGTGAAAATCAGCATTTTCGAAATGGCATGGCGAGTGAAGATTTTTTATGTGATTATTAGCAATGCAGCTTTATGTGAACAGATGCCGCCTAGCGTCGCAAGTGTTTTTCTGGGCAAGATTACCGCCGGGGTCTCGCAATCAATATGGAAACCAGGCTTAAACGAGTATTGCGCTTCGCAAATCTTTATCGAAACCATCGTGCTTGCAAATGATGGATTCGGCACTTTCGAACAATGCGCATTAAAATATCGCTGGCTATTTCATTCTAACTATTTTCATGCTTCAGTCATTTTTATTTTGATTTGAGCAGTCTCAATGTGCCAATGTTCTGAAAGAACGGTTGCCGCTAAGCTTAAGGCGTGGTCACACGAGCACCGAACCGACGTAGGATCGGTTCGGCTCGGAGGCTGGTTCGGTTCGTGGCAGATGTCTCACGACATCCGAAGTCACTTGCTTCCTAGATACCATACGTATAGAGACAAGACACTGTTTCATCGGTAGTTTTAATGTATTTGAGTTAAATATTTCTATTGTAGACAAAAAAATTTGAGGAACAATTATAAATTGTTGAAAATTTTAATTATAAAATGTGTTTGAAAATGCTGTTAAACTAAATTATAGCAAACTCCATGCAAGATATAATTCTTTTTTGAACTAAAAGAGCTGTATTATTGAACAAATAACAACTGCTCACTGTTTTCAACTTTTCCCCTCACTGTTAATGTTTTGCTACTGTTCTATAGAGAATGGTGAGTTGGTGCTCTCCACGTCCGACGGAGAGGCAACAAATTTGTCTAACGCCTTCTTCACGAAAAGCTCCTTCAAAAATGGCAAATACTGTTTAAAGATGGAGCACAGGATAGCAGACGATGTGAGACTCGTCGTGCTCGCAAAGGAAAGAAATGGCACTAAAACAGTAGTACAATGGGACTCTGATGATGAAGCCACTAGCAGCTCGCGCTGGATCAAGTTTTCGCAACTCCTTGTAGTAGATGAGCTAAAGGAGTTCTTTGTAAGTTTTGTTGCTTGGCGTGTGACTGATTAGATACTTGAGAGTGGAATTTTTTATTTCAGTTAAATCTAGGGTTTGTTCTGCGCTGCGCATAGGAATAATCCTACAAAAAATAATAAACAAAATAAATATGCGAAAATATAAATTGATTGGGCATACTTGAACACCACACAAAATGTAGAATATACATAAACATGCAGATGCATATATAGTATATATATACTATATTATATATAATAAATATTACATAATATCGATATGAATATATATATTATATATAAGTAGTTGGTTATCTTATGCTTATATTTAAACTAGCTGTGCTACCCGGTGTTGCCCGGGTAATAAAAATCAGCTTTTAAACAATGAGAAGTAATGAGAGTTGCCTGTCCCACTTGCTATTAGCCTGGTACAATGCCCATGAAAAGTTTGATTAAACTTAATAATGAGAGCCGACAGCTTTTTGCGACGTTATGCTATGACCCTGCGTCGTACGTGAAGCCATTGGGTATTTGCTCCCATATAGCGACATATATCAGCTGGCGAAAAAAGCAATCTCTGTGGCCTAAATGATATGGTGCCGGACTTGCAATTGGGAGGATCTAAGATCAAATCTTCTTTGTTGGTAATTCTTTAATCCAAAATTATCTATAGCTAAAAATCTATAGCTGGAATGCATACAAATATACATATGATGATGACAGACATACTTTGAGAAATATATATATACATGTAGAAGTAGTTTTATGACTGAACATAAATAAAATAAAGTTATATTCTAAGCTATAAAAACTGCACTAATGATAATGAGTAGAGAAATTGTTTAGACTAAAATTTATCTGGAAAGTCGAGGTTTTCTTCACCACGAATCTGTTTCGCAGTGTCCCTTGTCAGATGGTTTTGTTTAAACAATGACACTTGACCAGCAATAGGGTAGAATAGATTTGTAGTGTGGAAAAATTTGATTGTGCAAATAAGTGTTAATCTATATGCATATACATTGTCCGCATATTTAAAATGCAAATACTACGATTACCAACTATCATTCAAATGCCAAATAATATAAAAATTGATGAATGAAAATATAACAATAATAAATAAATAGATAATAGTAAATAAATATATAACAATAATAAATAAATAGATAATAGTAAATAAATATATAACAATAATAAATAAATAGATGATAGTAAATAAATATATAACAATAATAAATAAATAGATAATAGTAAAAAAATGTATAACAATAATAAATAAATAGATAATAGTAAATAAATATATAACAATAATAAATAAATAGATAATAGTAAATAAATATATAACAATAGTAAATAAATAGATAATAGTAAATAAATATATAACAATAATAAATAAATTGATAATAGTAAATAAATATATAACAATAATAAATAAATAAATAGATAATAGTAAATAAATATATAATAATAAATAAATAGATAATAGTAAATAAATTTATAATAATAATAAATAAAATAATGATAAAAAAGTTTGTATATCAAAATATTGGTAAAACACAGACATAAAAATTATATTACTTATGGAGAACATCCACATGAACGTAACCATGGTTACTAAAATCTAGCTCTAGTATTGCAAAGTAACAAAGGTAGTTACTAGAGATTCTAGCAAAAAATAATGTTAAAAAATCAACAACAAAAAATCATACACTGTTTTTATTCTGAATCTCTGTGAGAGGCTTTGGATATAGCTCAGGAGCTACTGTAGTTGGGTATAGCTCAGGAGCTACTGTAGTTGGATGCCCATCCTAACATTACCAATAGTCCTTGTGTGACTCAACCACCTACTCCTCATAAGTCAGGACCATAACTTAAACAAGAGCAAAACAATAAAATAAAAATGATTTAAAACTAAGCTTGTACAATCTCAGTAGTCTAAGACTCATGTGATTGACCTTGACATGGTTCTTAAAATTATTATTTTGGTAATAATCAACACAATGAACCAGAAGCCAAGAAACTAATTTAAAAAACCTGATCCTGTGAAATATTGATAAATATCGCTATTGTACTTTTAATATCATCCATTTTTTAAAAGATCAAGTATATTTCAGTCAAAAAAATTAGATATATATCACTCTATGCCTTTTACCCACAACACTTTTGGGGAAAAAATTTTTTTTCAAAAATCAAAGAATGTTTATTTTAGCAATCTCTAACCAAAAGACTCTTAAAATAACTCGGTTGTGGCCTTTGGCCATTGCCAATTTGCACAAATGCTGTTTAGCTCTATGGCTGCTATATAATTGCAGCTAGGGTTCAGAGGCTATGAGCCAGCAAACTTTGTTGGCAGATCCATCAGACTGACCAGAATTCACTTATATGAAGGCAGCTGCAGAGCGACAGGACTTTTAGAGAAGTGTGAATTCTACAGCAACCTCTGCCAGTTCACCCAGCAGGTAAGTTCACCCAACAGGCAAAGGCTGGTTTACACCATATCACCCTGTTATCTTAGTATCATAAGTTAAAGATGTTATCAATTTATCAGAATGTATAGAATCATTTAGCATTTGTGATTGTTTGTTTTATGTTTGAGGTGATCTGACTGCCGAGATGTTTCAAGATTAACTTTGACAAAAATTGATGTCGATTAAAATACTCAGATTCAATCAAAAGTACGATTATGTTGTGTATAGTTGCACTTCAGCAAAAAGATTGAAAATTGCAAATTGAGCAGAATATTCAAAATCAGTAACAAAAGAAATTCGCAAGCTCAAAACTTGTGACATCATTTCGTCACAATTTTCTGTCTCAGCGTTTTAACTGCAATCAAGTTTTGTCATTTTTAATCTTAAAACATTCTAACAGGCAGATCACATCAAACATCAAAAACGATCACAAAAGATAGAAAAACACTGATACTTTCTGATAAAATCTGGTGATAAGTTGTAGCATGTAGCACTTTCATTGCTCATCAGGAGGGTATTTGATGAGTTTTGTTATTCACTTATCCCTTCTACTGAACAGAGTGATGGAAGTGGGATGAGATGGAGTTCAACTACAGGCATCGGCAGCAGAAATTCAGGTCCAACTGATGATCACACAGATAATGGTGGGTATAAACATTCATTATCTTTCGAAAGATTGGGTGATTCTAATTAAGATGCTTTTAATTAGCTATCCTTCACTTTTCACGGCTCTGGGGCCAGTCACAGTAACTGAAAATTCACACAGTCTATATAAATCTGAATGTTTGTAATTCAGTGTGTTTAACTTTAAATCTAGTTATTAACAACTAGGAATGAAAGATTCAAGATTCGGTTCGCACTGGATTTGATCTTGGAACCTCCTGACAATTAGGTGATATCCTTACTAATTGAGCTACGGGAGATGCAATTATTCATTAAGCGATATGAGTTGTTATTTCAGCTATAATACGCACAGCACTCTAGATTACGCAACCAACGCTTTAAGCTTGTTCTTACGGCTCTGATTAGTAAGTTTAGCAACACGGATAGTAGTGTACTCATATTAGTCACTGGCGATGTGCCAGGTTAATCGCAATTGGCAGGCAACTACATTACCTGTCACTGTTTATAAGCTGTTTTTAATACCCCTGCAACATCGGACATTCAGCTCGTCTTTACTATAGTAAGTGTGGCGTCCGTCAGTCTGTCTGTCCAAAGTCACGCTAAGAGCATTAAAAAAAAATTATCTCGCTTGGGAGTTGAACTTGGATTCTCCGTTTTACACATCAGCAGGCTGACCGCTGCACTACTTGGCTCCTGTAAAGGTATTCACATACTAATGCTTGGCTCGAGTACTTCTTGGCCTACGGGTTTTTCGGGTATCGGGTTTTATGTCTAAAATTTCCAAACATCAGACATATTTTAAAATTTACAATGCAATTATAATTCTCTTCAATTTATTTATTGTTTTTTAATATTTTCTAACGACCGATATTCGTGCTCACACCATTAACCCTTGGAAGTTTGAACCCCAACTGTCAGTTTTCAGGTATGGCGAAGGGTGTGTCAGAATCTCTATCGGCCGGAATTCCGGCATTCACAAGGCTTTGTTTACAAAAGCCGTTTTTAAGTAACAGCGTAAATCAATCAATTTAATTTTTGCACAAGATATTAGTCCAGAAATTTTGCTCTCTTTGTAACAGTTTTCAAATATCTTTAACTACTTCCTTCGTTTTACTAACAAACTTTATTTGAACGATATGACAAAAAAATTGCCACGACTTGTTTGTTAGTAAGTTATGAATGATTGTGATGCAAATAAAAAACTTTATAATACTAATTACAATTTTCCAGTATATTTTGAGTCATAAAATAATGATGAACATGTGCTCAATGGATATGATGCTATTGTAAATGTTTTTACGATTTTTTTAAAATCGTACAAACTTATAGTTTGACCCCAAATAATGATAAAGTACTGTTTTTTTCTGTTTGATGACATCTGCTGTGGGTGGCCCGACTTTTTTACTAGTGTTTTACCAAATACCATTGTACTATGGGCACATTCAGATATATATAACAAAAGTTTAAAAATTTCGGATCGTTGGACAGATTGCCCAATGTTACTGGCACGCATTGACAAAAAAGGCTAGTGTTCAAAGGGTTAACAGGCGGGTTATTAAACAGTGTCTAGGAAGCAGGGCAAAATAGACCGAGTTTTTGTCCACTCTACTCGACGGATCCGTGTAATAAAACCCGAACTCGCAAGTCAAACCTAGTCACTCGAAAAAACCTCTATTACCCGATGCTCGAGAGAAGATAAACCCATGAGTCCAACGCGGGGCCCAACACTTGTACATACCGATTACTCATGACGATCTCTCACAGTGTGTAGAACTTCCAGGCTTACTACTAGAGACTAATTTTTAAAGTTAATTTTTGATTGATTTTTTTTAAGCATTTTCCTGTTTTTCTTACATTTATTAGACGAGTTTGAGAGTGGTGATGAAAGGTGTAAATAGCAGGAAATTAGCGAACTCTGACGGCGGCTAATATAATTATGCGTCTGGGCAAGAATATAAAAGAGATTTATGTATTTTATTTTAATTTGCTTGTAGCAAATTAAATAATAAATGATGAATAAATAAATAATAAATAAATAATAAATAAGCTTTAATAACATACTAAACATTATATCATAATATACTTCGCGCATTCAATAAAACCATGTCTATTGTCTATAAGCGTCTAATCATCATTGTAATGTGGTCGTTTTGAGCACTGATATCTCAAAACCTACCGTAAAAATTCGTTTAATTTTTTAACCCAAGCTCGAAAGAGAGCATATAATCTTCTGATAAACATGAAGAGCCTTTTGGTCACCTGTGATAGTTGACAAATGCTGCAGAAATTGTCCGCGCCATTTGGCAGGAAGTATGAGTCACATGATCAGATTACGACTAGATGATTAGATCTGGCTAAAACGAAACTGTAAAGTAGCGAGCATCCACAATGTATATTTGATACAGTCTTTTCGGTAGAACCCGAAGTGGTTGTCATAAACTAGTGCTACGAGACGTTTTATAGTGAGCCTTCAATTGGCCTTTCATCTCATCTGAGAACATCACGTGTCAAAACAATAAATAAAATGTTGGCGTATCTCACCGAAATAACATATTCTGAACTATGGCGTTTTTGTGATGTCTGCGATTAACTTTTCGTTTTTGAGCTTTTAAAAGCTTGTAATCACATTTCCACATATTTTGCACTGACAACACAACAGAGTAAGACACGATGAACCTTTTGATACCAAATAAATGTTATGTGAATTTTGTTGCAAGTCAACCCAAGTTAAGGGAGCACACACCTTCAATGTCAATTTAAATCGATTTTTTTACATTTTAATCTACAGAAATTTGCATGTTACAAAGAACAACAAATTGTACATTAAAAATAAAAAACCTATAATAGACATCTTATACATTTCTGAAAAAAACCAAAAAAAAATGATACCTTTACGGCCAACTATTGACCCTTGTTATTCAAATCGAATATGAGAACTTGCACTGACTTGATGCTTTACATTATGTGCAACTTTTTATGTAATGAAAAAATGGAAACTTGTGTAAAAAAAATTGTTACCCAAAAAATTTTACACGAAAATTCTTTTGTGAAAATCTTTTTTTACAAAGTGAAATTTTATATTTGTCCGAGCCCATCCTTTGAGTAAGCAATAATAATTTAGTCATTATCTGCACCTTCTGCGTCAAAGAACAGTTCTCTTAATGCTATGATTTTTTTCCGTTACAGATAATGGCTACTATGCATCTACAGATGGCTCAGGCTACAACAAAGGAGATAAATCCTCATTGATCTCTCCATGGTACTATGTGCCATCCAGCCTTTGTGTAAAGCTATGGTATTACATGTACGGATCAGGTGTGGGAGAGCTCAACATTTATGTTACTTCTGAAAATGGAGAAACTACAAAGATATGGACCAGAAAAGGTAAAATCCCTCTTTATTTTCCAGTACCAAGGTATTTGTGTACTAAGAACGCTTGAATTCTTTCAAAATTATGATAGCTTTGCTATGGTATATGATTCTACAATAGCATCGAGTATGAAAAGCCTCATAAACTGTGAGTGTGAGTGCCTCCTTAACTCACCGTTGTTAACATAGCCTCAAATCTTTATTAATTTGATTAAATATTAAAAGTGTTGTTTAGGATTTGTCTACTCAACTTTCTAATAATAGACATGGTTATAGAAGACAACTCCAGGCTTATAGGTATAGGTGGGTGTTAGTAAGTAGTGCCCATATGACAACTATGATATGACATGATGTAATATAGTTTTATGTTAGAATTTTAATTAAATAATTCGTAATATAAAATTATTGTAGCTGAAAATAGAAACACATACACATAATACAAAATTTAAAAGGTTCATCTGTTTCATGAGACACACATGAGGCAGAGGTCTGTACAATTCACTTTAGTTCAGTTTAATCAAAAACAGAATTCATAATAGTAATAATAATGATGCGTAGCGATAATTATAAAAAAATTAGTGAACTTGATTAAGAATTAAAATTAGTTAAATCAAATGTATTTAAAATTCGTTTTAATTTCAATTAAGAGTGGTGTTTGCCTTTTCGTTTGTCCGTCCTAGTCGAAGCCATAGTTGAGGTTGGAAAAAGTATTACAGCACAAGGGATTCCAACTCCCAATTTTCAACATTGTGAACTGACGTTCTAACTACTGTGCCATTCAACCTCCCACTGGATATTGCAATAACTAGTATGCTGGCAGTCCATTATGAGGATGACAGGTGTAATAAATATGTGCACAATTGTTCATAGATATGGTAGCAAATACCCTGGTTCGATTCCTGTGCAGTGCATTCTTTTTTCCTCTCAGCGAGGCTACCGACAGATGGATTTGGCCTTTACTATAGTAAAGATTGTACTAACAGTTATTACACCCGTAATTATAAAATGCTCAAGACATGGATAGGAACACAATGCATACCCTGACCGAAGAAGCAGTTGTCCTCCCTTAGGTTCCTGTGAAGTTCTTGGTTGTGAGCGTACAAGAGTGCAACTACAAACATAATTATTGTTTTAGGGGATCAGAAGGACAAATGGTTGAGAGGAGCAATAACTTATCCTGTCCCGGAGGATACAGGCCAGTTGTATGGATATCAGGTTACTATAGAGACCGTGCAAGGAGAGACCGAAGCAGCAAATAGTGGCAGTATTTCAATAGATGACTATCAGGTGGACCATTGTAATGTCGCTTCTACCATAAAAACAAGTAAGTTTTGATGTTGTCTGTATTATTTGTTAGTTACAGGGGCTTGTATCAAAATTCATGTTTTTAAGTATGTGACTAAGTATTCCCACAGCTTCAAGGGTTGGCTACCTACCCACCCGGTTTTAGTGGCGAGAGAGACATGAAGGTTGAGCAGATTAATTATAGCTATTACATCAAATGAAATAGTTGGTCGTCAGACAATCACTGAGCATAAACGGTAGCACACAGTTTTTAATTGACTTTAATGTCATTTTTATTTATTATTTATTTTATTATTTATTTATTATTTTATGTCATTTACAAATTGCTTGTTGATTCAAAATGTTGATTATTATTTTCCAAATTCTTTATTGTTTTATTAATAAACTAGCTGTGCTACCCGGCGTTGCTCGGGTAATAAAAAAGTCTAGACAGAAACTTTCAAACTTCATACCATGAGAAAAGTGTTTTGTATAGTTGGAATAAATTAAGAGAAAAATGAAAACAACTGTAAAGATTTTAAAACTTTGTCAAACAACTGTAACTTTCAAGCTATTAGCATGGCACATTGCCAATGGAAAATTGCAGTAAGCTGCTAGGCTTCTAATGACGGTACTCCATGACATTGCGTCAGTATTGTTGTCCAGCTGCAGTTATTCTAATAATAGCTATAGTCAGAATGCAGATAGACATACGACATACGGACATACTTTGAGAAATATATATAGATTTCTTTACGAGATTCTTTTTAACAAAACTTTTGCAGCATCTGTTGTTTATTGCCTAACATTTATTGTCTACCCTTTATCGTCTCTCAAGTAAAACGTTAGATTCTCCGTAAAATGACCTTCTAATAACATATAGTTTTTATATAATCTGAATGTGTTTCTTTTTTATTTTGTTTTGAGGACACTTTGTTTCCTTCAAAACAAGGAGATGTGAGAGATTTCATTCACATCAGCCGTAGAGAGCTTGTCAATAAAAATGAATAGGGAAACGCTGGGTTGGAGTCAAGTATTTTCTGAAGTTTTATGTAATATGTTGGAACATGTCTAAACATGCTTGAACATGTATAAACATGCCGTAATATGTTTAAACATGCCTGAACATGTCTACACTTGTCTAAACATGTCTGAACATGTATAAACATGCCTGAACATGTGTCTAAACATGCCTTAACATGACTAAACATGCCTGAACATGTTTAAATATGTCTAACCATGTCTGAACATTAAGTTGTTAAGTTGTTGGTGATGATAAGTATTGATTGTATTAAATTTGTGATGTTAGTAAAATAACGTTTTATTACTAAGGTGTATCTGTATATAACAAAAATTGTGTTAAAGCCATCATTATTATTATTATTAAATTATTATTCATGTAATTTAAATAAAAAAATGACCCCTATGATTTTTAAAAAAAAAAACAAAAACAATACTTTTTCAAATTATAAAATAATCATATAATCTGTTCGAAATGGATGTGAGTAGAGAATCGTAAGTGTGATGCAAAAGCAAGTTGCTAAAAAAGAGAACAAATTCATAAAATTTTATGAATAATGAACAGCAAACAGTTTATGCATACAAATATATTTGAAATCAAAATATATAACTTTCAGGGACTTCTACCTAACATGAATAAATTTGCTCCCTAAGCGAGTCATACGTCTATTCAAACTTTTATATACACACAAGTTGCAGAAGATATTTTTAACTGCAATATTTTCACCTAAAAAAACGTGTTTTTATCAAAAAGGTCAAGGCCAACTTAAAAGTGCTAGACTTTGCATATATTCTATCAATATAAGAAGATGCCAACTGAACCAGTTGACGAGTGTGCTTGACATCACTGTTTTAGGGTTAGCAACCATAGTGGCCTTTGTTGTAAAGTTGCAACAACTTTGAGTTGTCTACACATTATTGTTTGCAGCATTGAGTACTGTTGTATGGCACTTCCTTCAAGGCTTGCTGTAGAACTGCAAGTGTTTTAACAAATCTTAATCTGAAGACATCGCATTACAGCCTTGAGGGAGATAACGCCATAGTTTTGTAAAACAACCAACAGAATTTAATGTGACTTGAAACTAAGATGAGTCAGCCAATCAAATGATAAATTGAAGGCTAGTAATGTACTAGTTTCAGCAACTCAAAGCAATATTCGGCAAACTTGTAAATCAGGCAATGTGATGTTGCAGTAAACTGTGCATTTGACTCCAACTTCTGTCTCTGGACTAGATCCCCTTCAACAAAGACTCCCTCTTTCACTTGGAACAGGAAAAACAGCAATTCAGATGATACTGATTCTATTCTAGGTCAAGGTGAGTTAAGGTGCAGTGGGCAAGGCGGGACTCATAGGTCTCTCTGGTTCTCATCACATAGCTTTAAAGTTTGAGGTCTGCAATCTTGGTTCGCCAAGTCTTTCCGTTCCATTACAACCTAAAAATTGAAGATATTGGAAGTGCTTGGGTATCACAAAGTTTGAAGCCGTGTTAAATGTTCTATGGCTCATTTGGTTAGTAGAGTGAACAACTTTTAAATTAGCCTGCCATATTTTCAATAATTATAAAAAACCATCTAGAGTCCAGTTTGTCCCTTTTGTTATGACATCGGCTATTGCATTCAAGTTTGTGGTGCTCCACATCTTTATTGACATATATTTCACTTGTATTTGCTCATCGTTGTTAGAATGAAACTGCAAATATAGCCTTAGATACATTGGTATATACGCCTCAAATGATACAAAGATGAACTTACACAAACGTGTGTTAGATTTTATTAGAATGTATTAATATTTTCTATCATTTGCAATATTTTTTGGTGATTAAGGTGATAAGACTGCCAGATATCTCAAAAATAACATTAACAAAACTTGATTTCAGTTAGAACACTCAAATAAAATGTACATGCGAAGTGATATCACTAACTACTATTATTGTAATGGTTGATACCTGCTTTTGAAGACAGCACGGCGCGTCTCGATATCGGCAGTCTCTTTTCAATTATAAATGTCATAATTGCACTTTTTCTGGATCTGGACATTTTAACAGCGATCAAACTTGATCAGTTGAAAGTTGGTAAGATGAAGATTTTTGCTGAGCTGTTTTACATGTCCGACCTTGTGCTGATGTGTGACATCTTGACCTTGTGCTGATGTGTGACACGTGACATCTGACCTTGACATCTTGACTTTGTGCTGGTGTTTGACACGTGACATCTGACCTTGTCATCTTGACCTTGTGCTGGTGTGTGACACGTGACATCTGACCTTGACATCTTGACCTTGTGCTGGTGTGTGACACATGACATCTGACCTTGACATCTTGACCTTGTGCTGGTGTGTGATACGTGACATCTGACCTTGACATTTTGACCTTGTGCTGGTATGTGACATATGACATCTGACCTTGACATCTTGACCTTGTGCTGGTGTGTGATACGTGACATCTGACTGCCAGAATGTTTCAAGATTAAAATGATAAATATTCGGATTCTCTTTTATAAAATCTTCTAAAATTTTGTTCAGGTTCATCTTTAATATGAAGGGGCTATCTTCTCCTTGCTGTCCATTTACTGTGACTGACACAACTGCTGTTATAGAATCGTGTGCCTTTGTGCGGCACGACAATTCAGAGTCCCGAACTACGGAACTAGTGTCAAACGCAGTCTTTGAGTCATTCTGCATGACTTTCTACTACAAGCTGGTGGTAGACTCGGAGGACTCTGAGCTTACCATTGCTGTTGAAGATGAGAAATATGGAGGCAGAAGAATCATCTGGAGGGTCGGTGGCAAGCAGTCTACAGAGTGGCAGAAAGCAAGGGTTCCAGTCATCCTGGAAACTAATTCCCAATATGCGGTATAGTTAACCCAAAACATTATAATCTTAATTTATTTATATATAATAATATATCACAATATAACATAACATGCTATGATAGGACATAATATAATGAAATATTGCATCATGTTATATAATATGGTTATATACAAAAAGATTTGATTAAATGGTATATAATGTAATTTTGCTATATATCATAAAACAACTATGTATATTATAATAATATAGTATGATATAATAAAATAAGAAACACAATGTCATTACACGGTATAATACAGTACAATCCATTGTAATATAGCATGATGTTATGCCATATAATATATTATTTCATAATATGGTTTACATATAAAAAATTCAATTAAATAGACAATAATGTAATAATTATTAAATAAATTAAATATAACTATTTAATTAATAATACAATATTTATATAATTATGTCATATAATATATAATGATTTCGGTTGAAAATAGAAACACAGACAATACAAAATTTTAAAAGCTCCTCAGTTGCATCAGACACATGAGACAGGTTCTGTACCAGTTATTTTGGTTTAGTTTAATGAGAAACAGAATTCACTAAAGTAATAGCAATGATACTTAGTAACAGATATAAAAGTTAATTAAAAGCTCAAAATTGTTAAATCAATTTTGGAGAGGGTGGCTGGGCCATCAGACCCCGCCACCCTCTCAAAACCCAACAATTCTCTCCACACCCACTCATTCACTCTAAACATAACTATTCTCTCCAAGCGCACCAAATTTCTTCAGAACCAACAATTTGCTCCAGAAACAACAATTCTGTAAAACCCACACAATTTACTTAAAGGTTGACTTGCAACAAAATTCACATTACCGTTATTTGATATGAAAAAATTCACCATGTCTTACTCTGTTGTGTTGTAGGTGCAAATATGTGGAAAGGTGATTACAAGCTCTTCAAAGCTCAAAAACGAACAGCAAATCGCAGCCACACGAGACCGCCGTAGTTTGGATTCCCGTTTCAAATAGGCTCAAATGTGATGTAGTAGTGAGAGATAGTTGCTGTTTGCACTTTCTTGCAACCTTCTTCGTCGAAATATTTTCACAAATATACTTCACGCATTCAATAAAACTATGTCTATTGTTCTTACGCGTCTATTTTATCGTCATTATAATGCTGTCACTTTTAGCACTGATATCTTATAACTTACCGTAAAAAATCGTTAAACTTTTTAACCTTAGCTCGAAGGAGTACATATCATTGTCTGATAATCATGACGAGCCTGTTGGTCACCTGTGATAATCGAAAAGGGCTGCAAAAATTATTTGCTAAGTAGTGGGTCACATGATCAGAGAACGACTTGACGATTGAATAATGCCGAAATAAAACTGTAAAGTAGCGAGCATCTATATTCGATACGGGGTCTTCGGTAAAACCCAAAGTGTTTGTCATAAACTAGTACTACGATAAGTTTTATATGTATTGAGCTTTTTATTGGCCTTTCAATTCACGTGAGAACATACGTGACAAGACGATGACAAAATTTTGTGGTTACATCATCGAAATAAAGAGATTCTAATCTACGGCCGATTTTCATTTTTGAGCTTTTAAGAGCTTGTAATCACATTTCCACATATTTGACACTTACAACACAGCAGAGTAAGACATGGTGAATCTTTTGATACCAAATAACTGTAATGTGAATTTTGTTGCAAGTCAACCTTTAGACCCAGCGACTTTCTAGACCTATCTGGGTTGGAAAGTTTTAGAGTTGCTTATTTCATTTACATTGTAAAACACGAACAAACCACTTTTTAGACTCACAACTTATTCTTACGCTTATAATAGATAAAATTGCTGAAGTAGGAAAAGGTAAAGTAACTAAATATTATCTCACTATCGATTTGTATAATTGAATTATTTGTTTACTTTATTGTGTTTTGGTTTGTTGTAAAGACTGTTGAAAAAAATATAAAAAATGATGTGTAGTGGTATTCCATAACGCTATTATGATTAATCAATCAAATAATAGTCACCCCCATGACTTCTAGCCACAAGCTAAATTTAGAATTTTGTGTTTTTTCAAGACTTCACACTTAGGGTGAAATTTTGAAAAAATAAAACCCAATATACTTTTTTATTCTCGACTAAATGTATCAGCTAATCAAGTGGCTACAACTGTCTAGTTTTGTGGCAGCACTATATTGGTAAACACATATCATGACAGCACTATTGGTAAACAAACTGCTTCAATTATGAGCCAACTGATAATATAAGCTATATATTGACCTAACGGAAGCTCTGGGTGTTGCTTTTCATTCATGTTCATAGTAAATGACTAGCTCACTACATAGGCCCTTCCCTTTGACAAACAACAAATAATTAGCTAGTTATGTGAGCGCTCGGTTTGATATGAAGGCAGCTTTTTATGACTTACAGATTAGGATAAAGGCAAGCTACAGTGATGAGATTAGGAAATCCATCATTGCAGTGGACGATATTTCAGCCTTTGAGTACACAGACAAGTGCCTGAGTAAGTCGAGAGTGTTTGGTGTATGACCCATATCTTTGAGTTATCATATCTTGACCCATATCTTTGAGTTATTATATCTTGACCCATATCTTTGAGTTCTCATATCTTGACTCATATCTTTGAGTTCTTCGCTAAAGTGTCTAGTCTATTTTTTACAAGATGTTTTGTGGCTCAGCGTAATAAGTAGAGCAAACTTTTTATTGACCTCAAAATCAGAAAAATTGAAATTATTGTTTTGGGAAATTGACTTACCCAAAAAACCTTGAATTATTTTTTGTTTCAAGTAAGTAATATGTACTCTTTCGTTATCATGAGCCACATGGCAGGCTCGGCAAAGGGTTTACATATGGTCTAGAGCCAAGTGATGCAGCTTTAGTGGGCATCATACAAAATGTTTCTGATAAGTGAGTAGTTGATTAATTAGCCTATCATATCTCTATTTACATGAAACTATGATTCGTATAAACTGGGCCAATAAAACATACATGTATGTTTCCAGCCCACCCTGAGTGTAGCTTAACTTTGCAAAGGTTAATTTTCTATAGCAATTTCTTCTTCGCGAAGACTAGCCGTGTCAAACTCATTACAGCTATGGAGGTTTTACTAGTTTTAAATCGATTTACTTTGGGTGATGTTTTATCGAACAATAGCACCACCGGGAGTCATTATTTATATGTTGTAAGTAATAATAATGTTATAATAATAGTAATAAATTGTCTGACTCAGATACGCTTATGGTCGTATGCTGATTCCGCAACACATTTGTGGCATTTTTATGGCATCAACTGATGTAAAACTCTCTGCTGATTAATTTGGTATCAACATATTTTCTATAGATCATGTGGTTTAAAACTTATGACAATTTATACGCGCCCTTGTCAAATAACAGGTTTTACTGAACATGATTTTATATTCTAATAAAAAAATTGATTCAGTAGCAAAAGAGTTAAAATTCATTTTCTCTTTAGCTGATAAATTATAATATTAATTAAAAGTTGATACTGCAAAGCAATAAATTTCTCATCTTTAACTTTAACATCCATTATTAAATTCTAAAGTTTACTTTCTTAGACAAATGAAAAAAGAATTAGCATTTATAGGTTTTTAATAGCTGCTATTTTAGTTTCAACTAATAAAAGTAAAGCAACTCCCTGAAACAATATACTGTATATCAACATTTTTACTGAGGTTTTATTTAAATAGTTAAAAAATTTGTTACTACTTTTGGACCAAAAAGGCCTCCACAGTAAAATTGAAAAGTATATTGTTAAAAGAAAGTAAGTAAATGCCCATTTACTAAATTGCGATCAATGTTTCATGTAAGTAATATTATATATATATTATATAATGTTAATTATGCTGCCAGTTCTTGGCAGCACTATTGGTAAACGAATAGTTTCAATTGTGAGTCTGTGATCTATCAGTAGATCTAAGTTTTGCTTTTCACTGTGAGCTATTCAATAATATTAATATATAATAATATTAATTATTACAAAGAAGTATATATTTAAAATATTATAAATATTATATAAATACAATATTAATACTATTCAACTATTTAAACTAGTACTATAATACAAATATAGTATTAATACTATTTGAAGATAATATTACTATAATACAAATATAATATTAATACTATACAAATATAATATTAATATTATACAAATTGTACAACACAATATATTAATATTATGTTAACATAATATTAATATATTATGTTAACAAGTATTTTACGCAAATTGAAAATACTTTTCAATTTTACTGTGCAGGCCTTTTTGGTCCAAAAGTAGTAACAAATTTTTTAACTATTTAAATAATAGTTAATAACATAATATTAATATATTATGTTAACATAACTATAATATATATATAATATAAGATGTTAACATTTTATTGCAATGGTTAAAAAGTAAGCGGCTTAATTTTTACTCAAAAACTTTAAATGCACAAACATTAAATATACAAATAATTATCAGTATTTTAGTTTTATGACTTTTCTGTAAACATCTGTTGATCAAATGATTTAAATATTTCATGATTATTTTTACTTAGTATTTATTTTTATTTTTTATTTAGTTTTACTTTTAACATTGCGTAAAATACTTGTGGTTTTAATCTTGCTAACAAAGATTAGCTGAGTCACACATTTTAAAATAATAAGATACTTTATTGTAGCAATACCAGATGGGGCAACTCTAAAAAGTCTTCCAAGTGCTGAGGTAAGCCATTGCTTTTATAGTCAGTATATATGTTATGGGTAGGACAACTCCAACATCTATATTCCTGAGTACCAAAAATAGACTAGTTACTTGAATGTATCAGTTCTGCTGTCTGTAACATAGTGTCTGTATTAGTTGACATAAACCTTATAACGGCATCGCTGCCAATCTTAGTACTGATATTCATCTTAATTTTAATCTGCACATGTCGCCATTTTTAATTTGAAGTTGAAAATGATCTGAAAACTGAGTGTTTTGATTTTGAATTTTTTTAAAACTAAAATGTTTTCCTGAAAGTCACAATCAAGGGAAATCAGTGACAAGAATAAAGGATTACCACTGGATATAAGCGTGTCAACATTTTTCAAGGAAAGATAACTTTAAACTTTTGAATTCTTCAGGGCTCACACAAAAATAAACTCTATTTTAATATGTGCAATATGTTTTTACATGTATGTTTAAAAAAAATTGCTTATTGGGGATTTTAGTCTTAGACCCAGTAACATTGTAAGCTGCACACACTCCAACAGTTATTGAGATGTGCATTTTTAATAAAAGAAACATTCCAGAACACTAATATAATTTATTAAAAATAACAACACTATTGTGAGCTCATCAGTTTATACTTAGTTGGTTTTTACAAAATGCAGACGTGAAACGGAATTATAAAATTTTAGAAACAGACATTCTTCACGTGGTGACAACTTCTATGTCTTTACACATTGACTCTATAATACCAACAACATCACTCAGTGCCTGTCTTGTAATCTTTAGTGTAATAACAGTTGTGTCTGTCTGTCTGTCTGTCCATCTGTTCGTTCGAAGCCAGGGAATAAGGTTAGAAAAAAGATAGCGTCATACAGGATTTTAACTCATGACATTTGGCTTGGCAGACGATAATTCTAACACCAATCAACCACTATTGGCATCATGAAGAAATTATACAAATATGATTGTGAGACGCTGCATTTTATCATCACTCCTGACATCTCTGATGGCACACTGGGCTGCCATTGTACCAGTTCTTACGAAAATGACTAAAGTGTTAAAGTAATTTTGAGAGATTCTGGGAAACGCTGTAAAATTCTGAGCTCATCTAAATTATATACCTAATTATACATTATATATATAATGTTTTTATAGACTTTGAATGAACTTTACATGTATTCTATGTCTTGTTTGTTATTCATATAATGTACATAAATGCACCTACATGTAATGTTGAAATTCTAGCTGATGATTTTACAATAAGTTGCTTTGTCACATTCAATGCTTCCTGTTACTGAAACTCTCTCACTCGGCGTTCTGTTTGCAGGAAGCACCTGCTGACACCAAATGGACTGTTATAGGTAAGATTACTCCTTGCTTCTTTCTGCTGTCTAACTATCTAAACATTGGGCAATATGAGTCAGTATGCGGGTTAAAGTATGCATAGCGCCTCTGTGTTACGCGCAATGTCACTAAAGCTTGCTCTCGGGCTCTTATTTGTAGGTTTATCAATATGTATACTTGCTTACTCAACTTAGTCAATGACAACTATATTACCTGCCATTGTTTACAAGCCGTTTTGCAGTACCCGTGCAACGCTGGGCATTAGGCTAGTGGTTAATAAATCAAGCAAGGTTCAAAAGATCAAATTGCATTTGGTATAGCTTTGATTACACGTATAATTTTACATCCTGACATTTTTCAGGCATTGTTTTCACTCTGGCTGCCTTGCTACTGGTTGCTGTGGTGTTGATTGTGAAATGGAAAAAGCCTTCATGTCGGTGAGTGAATGTTACACACACCTTCAGTAGATAGCTAAGTAAAACACTTGCTAATAGCTTGTTCCTAATGTTGTTAGAAAGAACACTTGCCGACACTTGGCATGGACAGGTTAGTGCAAAGAGACCCTAAGTTAGCTTGTTTTAATGTTAAGGTTGGTTTTGTACTTGCTTTATCAACTGAAATGAACATGTTTACTTTCTTGTTCGTATATTTTAATGTTTCATTAAAACTATAAATTGTTATATTTTATAGAATACAGCCTAAGTAACATAGCAGGGGTTCGCAGCCATGACAGCAAAATACTTTTTTGTTTATGTGAAAATGAGAGATACATAGGCTATGCGCCCGCAAAAAATGCTTTCGAAATAAGTTGAACATGACTAAGGCTAGTTTTGGGAAAGTTGGCAAAACATATTCCATCCTGTGAGGTTCGAACCCAGCCCGGAATACCGCTGTGTGCACTAATCATTTGCCTCCAAGATTTTAGAATAATTGTGCATATTCTTATTTTGTGTTTATATTTTAGTGGTAACCAGAGTACAACTGCAAAAGCAAACAGTTCTCTGTAAATAAAGCAAGTCATGTGCTATATACAAAAAAGCTAGTTGTCTGCTCATGCTGTGATCGCTCTGAACTGCCAGGATACTAGTAATTAGAAACTGAACGTAATTTTGAATACTTGTTTGTGGCGTGTAATTGTTCTAGCTGATCCTAAATTGATTGAAGGATAGGCTGGAACAAATCGTTGAAAAATAAAACGGCGGATTTATTGAAATACCTATATTTCCGTTGAATAAAGGTATTAGCTGATGTATCTACTAAAACTCAGTTAGGCAAATAATTATAAATAAAACATGCAATAATAAATACGAATGCCATTTATCTAAGAATGTGCTGGAACACCACTACGAGTGCTCTGATGTTTAACAAGCTACAGGAGACAAATTTGAAGTTATTATCTCTCACAAGATAACTTTTTTCCTATAAATGGAATCGAATGAGTCCGAAGCATTGAGATTATTTTTACAAAAGTCATGCCAAACCGATTTAGAAACGTCTTGAAAAAACTTGTTCGAATTCACCTCAACTTGAGCTGGTAGATTTCAATTTTTATGTTTTAGATGCTGTGGAAAAAGAACACACATGAACACAAATGCAGGCATGAAATATGAGTTGGGTGCAAGTAAGTAGCATTGAAACTGAATGTGTTAGGGGCGTACCACCCTACCACCCCTACTCCGAGGAAATAATTTGTATAATACAATCTAGATTGACATTCCTGGTTTACTTGTAGACCTAGATGACAGCGAATATGACAGTATCGATATGTACGAGTCTGAAAAGTACGAGCCAGTTGCAGTTAAACAGAAAGGCGAATATTACACAGAATCTATGAAATCTAGGGCGCTGCCTTTGCTTCCGGGAGAAGAGAAGACAACTAACACATATGTGATGGCTGATGAGCCATCAGACTATATCGAGGTGATAGAATGAGCCAATAGATTTAGAAACAATCATAGCATTTGCAAAAAAGCTCGTAACAGCTCAAGTACCTTGGTTGAAGGGTTTTGCGATTGTGACCTTTTTAGATATAGCATATTATATTATATTTTTCTACACCGCATGCAAATAATGTAAAAGCTTTGTCCCTCTAAAACCTTTTGTCACAACTAACAAACATTTTTGAAAATTTCAAACATGCAAATATAACCAAATTTTAAATATAAAAATCAAAATGCAAGTGATATTATAAGGAAGACAACTCCTAATTTCCACAAAGTGTCATGGAGCCACATCTGTAACATCAAGAAACAGCTATACGAGTGTAAAGTGTAAAATACAGAATGAGTAATTTGATAGATTGTGAGCAGGCAAATCAGCTGAAAGAGTCAAGACTCCTCACGAAGAAACTGCGAGCGGCTTGAAAGAGATAGAAGCAAAAGCATCACCTTTTCATGGACGGAAATATGAACTAGAAACAGGCCATGCAGATTAATAATAGTAGTCAGGTTAACGAGTCTATGTTAACGAGTCTATGTTAACGAGTCTATGTTAACGAGTCTATGTTAACGAGTCTATGTTAACGAGTCTATGTTAACGAGTCTGTCTCAATTCTCTGTTGATACGACTGTTGACTTGTCGGCTAAAAATGTGGTTGTCTGAGAGAAGTAGCTCCATCACGGAGAGTGCTGCTAGCTCTTACAGGACTAATAGGGGACGAAACGCTAACGTCCCCCATAACGCTTGCATAGGATGACTTTAGAAACTGAACGTAATTTTGCATGCTTCTGTTTGTGGCGTGTGATTGTTCCAGCCGATCCTAAAATGGTTTAAATGAAACAATAAAAAGGCGGA
Source organism: Watersipora subatra (assembly GCF_963576615.1). Taxonomy (NCBI): domain Eukaryota; kingdom Metazoa; phylum Bryozoa; class Gymnolaemata; order Cheilostomatida; family Watersiporidae; genus Watersipora; species Watersipora subatra. Next base: position 59,281,301 of record NC_088713.1, read on the forward strand.
TTTATAGAAATACCTCTACTTCAATTGAATAGAGGTATTAGCTCATGTATCTATTAAAACTTATTAGGCCTTAATTAAATATGATATCATGCTGGCCTTCAAATCACATTCTGGGACATGAAAAACTGTAAAATAATCAAAAAATTATATGTTATTAAATTAAAAAATCCAAATACTACCAATTATATTAAATGCTGCATGATACCAGATGTTAAATTTATAATTCTACTGAATTATGGAGCATTTGTAACTAAAAGGCTTGAAAAAAAAAACAATTATGTGTAGCGGTAATCCATAACGCTGTTATGGTTAATCAATCAAATAGTAGGCACTCCCATGACTTCTAGCCACAAGCTACATTTAGAATTTTTGTGTTTTTCCAAAACTTCACACTTGGGGTGAAAGTTAAAAAAACAAAACCCAATATGACAGCGATGTGTGATCAATATGTAGAAATGAAACTCCGTCTATAAAACCCTTTTAAATACCAACCTTTAGATCGTAGAGTTTGGAATTGAATTTCCTCTCTAATTCTTCTTTCTCTCTACGGGCTTTGGCAGCCTCCACCCGAGAGTTGGTTAATTGCTCATCCATGTCCCTCAGTCTATCCTGTAGGGCTCTCTCTTTGTATGCCGACTTGTCCCTCACATCTTCGGTGAGTCGCCGAGAATCGGCGAGAGAGGCTTCCAGCTGCCGAGCTAGAGTAGAGTTCTCATTGTCCCTTTCTTCCAACTAGAAAAAAGAAAAACTCGCTTACATTCACTGCATTTCCATGCTTAGCATGTGTTCGGAGTTGCTTCCACTGCGAATAATAAAAACGGTAAAATCCGAATGCATTTGATGCCATTTCGCTTCAATAAATTAATGTAAAGACATTCACTGTGAGACTACGATTCAACATCATCGAAATGCTTACTGCTGATGGATCTGAATCAGTAACACTTGGCTAAGCTCTCCCTAGTGGAAATAAAATATTTCAGCATAGCGATATACAGCGATCAGGCATCCTGGTTTAGTTTGTGCAACTAGTTGACTACACAAGAATTGAGAAGTGACCGTGACCCAAAAGCGAGTCTTCGTCGGCAACGGGCTACTCCAAACCCATTCAAAGCATGAAAGTGCAGTGATAATATTATTGTGCCACAGACAATACACCAAAAAAAAAAACTAGTGTTACATGTATGCTACAAATTGTTTATCTTCATAGTGCTCATGTAAATGGTTTCAAACGTCGCATATTTAATTATTTGAAGCGATTCAAACCTCCGATTCAAAGGGGGGTATTTTTGAAACTATTGTATCAACAACGAAGTACTGCGTATGATGTAAACATCAATATTCGTATTATTGCATAAATCTTTGCAATCGGAGGTTGGATTTTCATCGTCTTCATTGGTGACGTCTTTACAGCATCCCTACACAGCTCTGTTTTCAACACACGCGTCTTGAAATATTATCTCCGAAATAAAAAATATTAACTCCGAATTTGAAAAAGAAATTTCCTACACGTTTTGACATTGGCATTTGACACATTTAAATAATGTCAGCCGCGATATAAAATATGCGCCTGGCTGCAGCTAAAAGTGCAACAGGCTAATATAAAAAACACAGTGTTGTGTGACCATTTCTTTGTGGCATGCAAACTCGTCAGCTACGAACAATTGGGAGATGTACGACCACTCCTGCGTATCATGTAAATTCGTCCTCATTCCTACGATCAAACCCACAACTTCGAAGCTCCAAAATTCGTAGCATGTAACACTAGCGAATGATACATCAAAGAGCTATCCCAACAAGCACTAAAACATTCAAAAAATGGTTCACGCTATATCGCCGTATAACGGCGTTTTCTTGGTGTCACCGTCGATTATGTGAGCCATAAACCAATGGCATCGACGAAACAAAGCGGATATGTTGAGAAACTTTGCAGCTGTCGAACTTTCCTGATATTTCGCTAAGCGTCGACGACCCCCTGTACAATGTGAACCATTTCGGCGATAGTAATTCGTGGTTGCTGATAGCATGATTTATTGATTTCTTTTATGATAGTCGCTGCGGAACTAGTATTTGAGTTACGCATGCGAAAACAAAGTTATTTTTTGCGAAAAGTTGAAAAGCAAAATGAGAACACTCCGTCAAAGTCTTTCTAGATGCAAACATGGCTGGGTTTGTGATAGTGTAAACATGGTTATCATCGGCAATCGGTAAAGTATTGTGGCATTAACGTGAACGGGTTTGTGATAGAGTGAACACTGTTATCATCAATGATCACTGAAGTATTGTGGCATCAATACCGAGTTACAGTGATATAGTGAGAATCAGCCTTTAGTCTTGCTTATAGAAAAATAATTTGTGAGTTATGAGACAGTCAAACTGATAAGGTGGGCTCGGTCCTACCAATCACGCGACAAGAAAATACGTAAAGATTTTGGTTGCTTGGCAGTTTGAAGGTCGTTTATTTGGAGGTGGCCTGATTGGTTGGCTGTTTGAAGTCTGTCAATCAGTTTGTCTTGACAAACTGTTGTTTTTGCGGAGTTGTTCCCCCGTTGAGCGGCCGAGCAACACAACAGCTTGTCACAAGACGTACTGCACCTGATGCATCAGCTGCACTGAAAGGGAATTGTTCTCTTCCGTCTATGCGGCTTGGTTGCGATGTTATGTCGGTCGCTCCATTGGTAATCATAACGAATTTTGCCCAAAAATTTATGTAGAAAAAATAAGATGTCAACGTTTAACCAGTGACCAGTCTCTGTGGTAAACTTTAGTAGAACCTGAGAACTTAGGCAACGACAGCGACTAAACATTTCGTTATTTGTGTGCTCAGTCAGTTTTATTTCTATTTTTGTATCAGTCAGTTTTATTTGTTCTTATGGATTTTACTTTCAATTTATTTTATTCTTAAATTCTACTAACGTTTACAACAGAAACTGGTTTTTGGTTAAACGTTGTAATCTTATTTTTTCTACATAAACTTTTGCACGAAAATTCGTTATGATTACCAATGGAGCGACCGACATAACATTGCAGCCATGCCGCATAGACGGAAGAGAACAACTCCCTTTCAGTGCAGCTGATGCATCAGGTGCAGTACGTCTTGTGACAAGCTGTTGTGTTGCTCGCCCGCTCGACGGGGGAACAACTTCGCAAAAACAACAGTTTGTCAAGACAGCCTAGTAATATATAGGTTGGCCAGACTAGACCTTACCTTATAGTTGGCCTTAGATAACGCCTCCTCCTTATGTGACAGGCTGATCATCAGCTCTGTGTTCTTTGTTTCTGCATCCTTCAAGCGCCTGTATTTATACAATCATGTATACAACTTGTATAGTTTAATATACGGCGCGTAAAGTCAAGTATACAACTTGTATAGTTTAATATACGGCGTGTACAGTCATGTATACAACTTGTATAGTTTAGTACAGTCATATATACAACTTGTATAGTTTAATATATGGCGTGTACAGTCATGTATACAACTTGTATAGTTTAGTATACAGCGTGTACAGTTATGTATACAACTTGTATAGTTTAGTATATGGTGTGTACAGTCATGTATACAACTTGTATAGTTTAGTATACGATGTGTACAGTCATGTATACAACTTGTATAATTTAATATACGCCGTGTACAGTCATGTATACAACTTGTATAGTTTAGTATACGGTGTGTACAGTCATGTATACAACTTGTTTAGTTGAGTATATGCCATGTACAGCCATGTATACAACTTGTATAGTGTAGAATCTTGCATACATTATGAACAGCTGAATATATAACATGTACAAACATTCATACAAAATTTTTAGTTGATCATACAGAATGTATAATCAACATAATAATAAATCAACATATAACAGACAACACTATATGCATACAACACGACCGGTTTCTGAGACAGATTGGTTAACGGGTCTAACCGCTGCCTACAACCACCTCAACATACTAATTTTCCAACCTGCGACATTCAAATGAAGACAATGTTTTATTCTACATTGGAAGCAATTTTCAAAGTATGACATTGGAATGTTCCAGAATCATCAGTTTCGTAAGTGAATAAGAACGTGAGAATTGAAAAGAAATAAGGAAATCGATGCTACCGATAAAAATCTTAGAGCAGAGCAATGTTATAATACCGAAGCAAATCGTCTGCCAGACAAAAATTCGCTATCAACACAAATAAAAACCTCTCATCTGCTAAAATCATTAAAATATTTGTATTATACTACCTGTCATATTATACAGACATATAATATTATACATATTATATACAGATTATATTATTATTCATATTACTACAAGTATAGAAACGGTTTCAAACACCATCACGGGATCATTGGATGAAATGTGAGAGTTTATCCTTTTGGATCACTCAGGCTTATGATTATTAATTATTGATGAGCAATATATATAAATCTCAATGTTAGTCCAACATTCAGTCGGTCTAGCTATAGTTATTAAAATCTTGGAATGACGAATCCGTATCGCAGAAGATTTGATCTCGGAACCTCCGGTTCTGCAGACCACTAGTTAACCAGTTGAGCTACGTGAGATGAGGTAAATTGGATGATATAAGCCACTATCTAGCTTAAAATACGCATAGCGACTGCGTGACAGCCCAACATCCTTAAAGCTTGCTCTCACTGCTTTTATTACTAAGTTCAGCAATATGGATACTAGCTTGCTCAAATTTGCCATTGGCAACGTGCCAGGCTAATGGCAAGCAACTACATTACATGCCACTGTTTATAAGCTGTTTACATTCCGCTAGTGAGAAACTAAAGCAAGACACCACTAAAATAATCAATTGATAATTCATTGATAACCTATGGATAATTCATTGATAACCTATGGATAGTCTATTTATAATCTATTAACTAAATCCCGACCATCATTTTTACCAATAGCACAGATTTTTTGTAAAGAAAACTGTGGTATCAGCTATGGGTATGTTTAACAGTCATATCTAGTAGTAACCGTCTTTTTCCCTAAACATAATTCAATAAGTCACTTAAATAGCTTGCCTGTACAACTGACACACCTCGACCGGTGTAGAACATCTTGCATTTTGCTATGTCGTAAAAATGACAGATGATACAGTCAAAACCTCAAATACAATAGTTTGTTTTGAATATGATAGACTAAATAAAATAATGCAGTGTGATCATTCGTATGGTCTGCCATGCTGTAGAGCGAAGTTCAAATATGTACAGTCAAAGCCCTAAACAAAGCTATACAGCAAAAGTCTAAAAATCATACACATGATGAGGAACATAAATATGAAGAAAGAAAAATTAACGAAATTGAAGCAATAAAAAGCAAGATCGAAGAAGACAGAGAGCCATGCACAACCGACATGCATATAAAGGGGGGTTCCATCAATTCCCACAACCGCTTCCAGAATCTCAACTATAATCAGCCAGCCCACCCACATTGACATCTCGCGGGCATTCCATTAACCTGGGGGTAGATTGTGCTTACGAAACAGCACAGCCACTGACAACATGCCACAGCCAATTAAGGTACATAAATTTGGAAACAAAATTATGTCGTAGATTTCTAATAAAATTACAAATCCCATTGACCTCTGACACATGAGCAACATAATCAATGATCTCTTCAAGGCGACCAAAAAAGGTGGCAGCATTATTAGCATTGAACCAGCAGCCCAGGGTGTAGCACAGCGCAGGCATAGATTGACTTACTGTCCAAGTGAAGTAGAAAAGATGGAGTCACCTAAATCTGAAGTGGCGCTATAACAACATGCCTAAGAAGTGTTAGTAGTGCGGCACTGTAATAACATGAGTAACACAGAAAAGTCAGTTGATTTCAAAAGCTTTGCAGAGAGAACTAAGATTCTACCTAGATGGCTTCACGACAGCATAGAATAGTTGAGGTGCAGTTATGATCAACTACAAGCACAAACTAATTCTTTGGTGGAGAGATGTCTTCCAAATATAAACGATCAACATAATTACTCCATTGAGAAAACAACTACAGTAATAACAACACGCGCTCGATATAATCACTTCATTGGGTAGGCAACTGCACTAATAACAATATACGTTCGATATAATTACTTTATACTACTTATGTATGTGAATCATAAAAAGACAGCTAATAGTTTTAAAATGTTCATAGAGGGAAAGCAGATCTTTTTACTGCCAAAGTAACAAATTCCATTCATATTTTGAATAAAATGCCACCGAAATGGAAAAGTGAAATGATTTGATGAAAGAATACAGTAAACACTTCTACGACGTAACTAATTCGTTTAGAGACTGTTTATGTTAGAGTTTTGCATTATACAAACAGTGAGATACATTTAAATCGCATAATCCATTCTAAGATATTTCCAAAATCGCCCCTTTAGCAAAAAAAGGAAAAGACTAAATTTACCTTCCTAATCTAATGACTGTATAGTAACTACGATATTATTGGTTTGCATCAACAACTGTTCTCCTTTTTCTTATCATTTTCACTTGGTTTAGGGCACATGATTATGATAATTTTACAATTTATGGGGGCGCACACATCCAATGTCATTTTAAATCAATTTTTTCCTTTTTTCACAGAAAGCTACAAAGAAAAAAATTTGTGTATGTATAAAATAAAGTGAAAAAAATATAATAAACATCCTTATACATGATTTTCTCATCAAAGTGCGGCTTTCTCCCAAAGTATGGCAAGAGAAAAAAAAGTGCCTTAAAAATAATATTTTTATGGCTAACTATAAGACTCTCATTACCTAAATCAGATTTGAGAAATTGCCCCGATTTGACGTTATATATAATTTATGTAAGTTGATTAGAATTTCTCACGTAATAAAAAAAACTTTACATAAACTCTTTAAGAAAAATGGAATTTATGTAAAAGTAGATTTATGCTATAGGAGCGTCTACTGTAAAATAGTTAAACTGAATCTGTCAAGCTGTGAGGCAACAACACAGAGGGAGAGTCATGCAACATGATGGACTGCTAGATCTTAGGCTAGGCATCTCTATTTGACTTAATGAAGACTTGGATAACACTTTAATTTGAAATATTTTTTCCTCTTAGATAAAAATCTTCAAACTAATTAATCTTTTGAAAATATCTATTCTAAAAGTCTTTTGTGCTGATTTTAGACTTACTCTTTCAATTTCCATAGAGTTCCATGTGTTTCAGAGGCACATGCATAGCAATTAGATACGTGACCTCTAAGACTGAATACTTGTATACCATAGGGTAACTTCAGCAATACCACAAATTCTTCTAGTCATGCTTCTATATACATGACTGGAAGCGGACCGTCATGTGAGTATCCCCTAAATGTAGGAGATCTAAACACACCTTTAAGATAAACCAAAGTTAGGATGAATCTATATTAAGCTAGTGAAATGCAGCCACCTTATAGCATTAAAGTGCTACAAATTTACATAGTGGTGAGAAGACGGACAGAAATGATGAATAAATAGATATACCTTTCTAGAGCCTCAACCTTGGCATGTATGGAGGTCTCCAACGTCTTGTACTTCTCCTTCCATAGATCACACTCAATAGAATGCCTTTCTACCTGCGGATATCAAATACTACTAATGGAGTTGTGATCTCATGTTCTCTGGGGAAACATCTTTTTCAGCCAATCATAAAATATTATCGATGCTGTTTTCAGCTTTGTCACCTTCTGCGAAACAGTGAAGAAGAGATTTACTCATTTTAGCAACTAAAAAAGTGATTTAACCACGCTAAAACCTCTGTGAAAACAATAGAAATTCAAAATAGTTCTTACAAAACAATCCATAGAAAATTTTATTATGTTTAGTTGTGCAATACAAGCACAAACGGATTTAATTGGTGCAATGCAAACATAAATAAATTTGATTGGTGCAATGTAAGTACAAATGAATTTGATTGGAGAAATGCAAACATTAATTAATATGATTGAAGATATACAAGCATGATTTAATGTGATTGGAGCAATAAAAACATGAATTAATTTGATTGGAGCAATACAAGCATCAATATATCTGATTGGAGCAATACAAGAACAAATCAGACAAATTGATTCCTTGACGAGTTACAAATGTGCAGGGATTATAAGTTAGTAATTCTTGAAAATAGAAAAATAAAGTTCGGAACAGCAAACAAACCACCCAGACAATGTTAACTTTGTAAAGCTAGAACGGGCAGGGGATAGGGTGAGCGTATTGTATTACCTATAACCAGAGTGCCTGAGCTATGTTTACATATCAACTAGACCGGAGGCTATTTCTCTATACCTTAGCCGTGTATTCGGCAAGCTGGTCTGCCCTCTCCTCACTATTTTTACTGGCAGCAATCAAACGTTCATTAGCTTCGTGAAGCCTCAGCTCTGTAGACTTTAGCAACTCTGGGAGGGGCTCTAGCTCACTCAACCTATCCTCTAGCCTCTGTCTAACCTAAGGTAAGAGACACACAACACGGTGAGAGCTGAAAACTACAAGCAGACAACACTCTAGCTCACAGCAAAAGAGATAAACAGTTAACGTGTCAGCACCGGATATCGGTCGTGTGTCGGATAACCAAATAGCTTATGTGAATTTTGTTGCAAGTTAACCTTTTAAGATTATTTATTTGCATGGACAGACAACTTCAACTTAAAGCTTTTTGAAAAATGGTATGTCATCTGAGTGCGCAGTCTTGGAAAGCTGAGAATGTGAAAGAATAAACGGCAAAATTTTTTTTAACAAAGGTTGGTATTTAGTCAAAATTAAAAGAGAAGACAAATCCGTATCGGGAGTTTGAATATCCTTCACAAATGTGATTGGGCTAGACTACAGCTTCAAAGATATTTGAGAAAAATTGCACAACCTTTTATCAAGATATTTATTTGCATGACAGACAACTCCAACAGATCTTTGAGAAACTATATTTTCAAGAAGCAGCAAATGTTATTTCTGAGATTTGAAGACTGTAGAAACTTCTCAATTGCTAACCATTCGTTTATATTTGTAAAAATTTCTTTTAGCTTGAAGCACCAACTAGAATGACCAATAATGGAAGTCAGTCTAAGATTCGAACACAACGTTAAAAAAATACTTGCAAATATACTGACAAGTTGAACCGCTGACCTCTAACAGATTAAAGATTAGGGAAACCACGAAACAGGTCCAGTAACTGAAATTACCAGTGGAGATGACTGTGGAATATATAGGAAAAAAACTTACACCATCAAGCATGAAAGAAACAATAATTAAATACAAAATAATAACAATAATGGGAGAAGTGATAGAGTGCAAGCATGCCATGCGATCTTCTATTTACGGTTGTAAGATTAAACACTGAGAATAACTCGAATGACAGAAATGACGACAAACATCAATTAGTCCCCTTGAGTGACTCATAAGCACTCTCCTTCCTTCTCACACTCCTGAACACATGAAACAGTGTCTACCGTTCAGTTTGACTCAAATAAGTAACATGGCTGACAGGTTGAAGATCAAGCAAAATATGTATGTGAATCATAAAAAGACAGCTAATAGTTTTAAAATGTTCATAGAGGGAAAGCAGATCTTTTTACTGCCAAAGTAACAAATTCCATTCATATTTTGAATAAAATGCCACCGAAATGGAAAAGTGAAATGATTTGATGAAAGAATACAGTAAACACTTCTACGACGTAACTAATTCGTTTAGAGACTGTTTATGTTAGAGTTTTGCATTATACAAACAGTGAGATACATTTAAATCGCATAATCCATTCTAAGATATTTCCAAAATCGCCCCTTTAGCAAAAAAAGGAAAAGACTAAATTTACCTTCCTAATCTAATGACTGTATAGTAACTACGATATTATTGGTTTGCATCAACAACTGTTCTCCTTTTTCTTATCATTTTCACTTGGTTTAGGGCACATGATTATGATAATTTTACAATTTATGGGGGCGCACACATCCAATGTCATTTTAAATCAATTTTTTCCTTTTTTCACAGAAAGCTACAAAGAAAAAAATTTGTGTATGTATAAAATAAAGTGAAAAAAATATAATAAACATCCTTATACATGATTTTCTCATCAAAGTGCGGCTTTCTCCCAAAGTATGGCAAGAGAAAAAAAAGTGCCTTAAAAATAATATTTTTATGGCTAACTATAAGACTCTCATTACCTAAATCAGATTTGAGAAATTGCCCCGATTTGACGTTATATATAATTTATGTAAGTTGATTAGAATTTCTCACGTAATAAAAAAAACTTTACATAAACTCTTTAAGAAAAATGGAATTTATGTAAAAGTAGATTTATGCTATAGGAGCGTCTACTGTAAAATAGTTAAACTGAATCTGTCAAGCTGTGAGGCAACAACACAGAGGGAGAGTCATGCAACATGATGGACTGCTAGATCTTAGGCTAGGCATCTCTATTTGACTTAATGAAGACTTGGATAACACTTTAATTTGAAATCTTTTTTCCTCTTAGATAAAAATCTTCAAACTAATTAATCTTTTGAAAATATCTATTCTAAAAGTCTTTTGTGCTGATTTTAGACTTACTCTTTCAATTTCCATAGAGTTCTCCATCTTAGCTCGATCAAGAGCAGTAGATGTTTCAGTTAAGCGCCTAGTCAGAACATCGGCCTCTTGTTCACCCCTAAAAACAACCACCAAGACTGATCACTGACACATGGCAACCTGCTAACAGGTGTCAAGTCCTCGTGTAGCTTCATCTATTTTTACAAACATATCAGCCATCTGAAATGATTAGAAACTTATTTTGTAACATGTCATCGAGAAGGGCAAAATATGTCGTTGTGTTTAAATATAAAGTTGTGAATGTAGCTTTGGAAACTACCTGCCGACATGCTGCCACAGTTTTTGCATGGGTGATGAGCAGCCAAAGATATGACAGTGACCCTGACTAATGACCTCATTACATGAGTGCAAGTACTGGGTATTTCCTAGCATACTACCTTCTTGTAGAATTTGTGCATTTTCACAGTTAATACAAATTGTATTCATAATTATTATTATTATAAAAAATCTTATTTAAATTTATTAATATTTCATATAGCTCTTTTATATAGTTATATCTTAATATATTTAACGTTAAGTTTCTCAGGTGACAGTACTTTGACCTTGAATGTAGGGAGAAGTTTACATATATGAGTTTTAGATTGCGTGTATTAGCCGCACCCCAAACTTTTAAACAAAATTTTAGGTTCACAGGTTATACATGCTTATACATGAGTATTTCAGGTAGTCCATAGACAAATGCACAACTTGCTCATGAGCTATTGCTAGATGGCAAGCATGCAACATGTATACTGTACTTTTCGGACTATTAGCCGCTACTTTTTTCCGATGATTCGAGCCATGTGGCTTATATAAAGATGCGGCTATTCTGTGTTTTTTTTCTTTCACTGCTAGGGCGCATTAACTAGTGCACCTCTAGCGGTGAAAAAAATGAAACAATGCCTAACGGTACTGTTCCGTTAGGCATTGGGTTAAAAGAGTCAGTTAATGCAGTTAGTGCCGCCAGGCACTGTTCTGTTTTAACTAGCAAAGTTGCTGCTGTGTTAAAAATCACCGTCCTGAGTTCTGTGGCCTATACAAAGGTGCGGCCTATGTATTGTTTATTATCGTTGTTTTGAGAATAAAGCAGTGGCGGCTTACATAAGGGTGCGGTTAATAGTCGAAAAGTACGATCTTTGACTTTGGTGTAGCCACTGGGGCAGAATCTTATCACATTGAAACACTGCCCTGTGTAGCCTATTTCTTTGTCAAGCGAATGCACTCCGCGTTCAACTCCGATTGAAGTTGTTCACTCTCACCTCTCTGATCTAGCTCTGTACTCTCTTATAGCCTTCTCCATCTCGCGCTTGTCTGACTCGAGAGCCTGACATTCTGCCTCCAAGCTTGCGGTCTTTCCCTCTGTGGTCAGCATCTGCGTCTGTACGCAGTTAAACATCAATTAAATTATATACTAAATTAGTCCTCATTTTGCCCTGATTTCAAATATTTAAACGAAACAGCTGTAAAATAATGTTTTTGAATGATTATGTAGGCTAAATTCTGAACATTTTTCAAGTTTTAAAGGTTAAAGACAACGATCTGAACAGATATGATCATACTACAGGCAGTTTTATCTGCTTATTCACAAAAGCCTACAAGACTATACTCTGGAAATGAAGAATTTATTTGTATAAATTCTTTGTTCAAAATATAATGTTGTTGTCGATGATCTAAAACAAGAAATCATCCCATGAAACTTGGTGACATGAAATCAAATCCTTTTTATTACATCGGTACGAGAAACTACTTCTAATCCAATTTGGGTGCATCCTACACATTTGATGGGATATTCTGAATCTTGGCAAGATTTTGAATTTAGCGCCTATAATTTGTTCAATAGTAAAAATGACGGGAACAACAAATTATAAATAGGTTTAAATAATTTGCTCAATGAATAAATGGGGGTCTAGTTTATTTAACACACTGCTGTATGATGCGTGTTATAGTAAGATCATCATTTTCCTGCAACCTTGTAAATTAGTTTGAATGTGGTAAGCGTTTGCTAAGAAAAAACCCATTGAAAGATTGACAATGCATATTTATAAAAGGAAGACAATTCCAAAAATGATGAAACAAACTTTACAGAAATAGATACACAGAAATGATAAATACATTCTTGTTAGGTTTTGAAACTAACGAAAATAAATACCACTTTAGAAACAACTTCCTCCAAATACAAAAATTAATCCGTTTAAAATGTATTAAATTATTCAATTAAGCTTACGATTATTAATTGTATTAAACTTCAATTAAGCTCTGTGAAGGTATCAAAGAGCGTGGACGTGAGTAAACCAACCTTTGTTCTTTCCAATTCTGACTTCAGCTGGTGAATTTGCTGAGTTTTAATGTGATTCTCCGAATTTGATTGGTCCGTTATTTGACGCTGCTTGTCTTCAGCCTCAGCAAGTAATTTCTCTATCTCCGTTAGTCGGCTAACAAAATATTCCAGTGGTTCGATGGTAGCATAAACGATAGTATGGTAGCATAAACGATAGGAATATGTGGAGTAACGTTAACTCATACTAGATATAGATTAAATTACTTTGATTCATACTATATAAAATAACACTTCATATTATATGAAATAACACTTCATATTATATAAAATAATACTTCATATTATATAAAATAATACTTCATATTATATAAAATAATATATCATATTATATAAAATTATATATATATATTGTTTTATGTATTATATGAAACAATACTTCATAATATTTAAAATAATACTTCATATTATTTAAAATAATATCTCATATTATATAAAATAATACTTCATATTACGTAACATAATTGTTCATATCATATCAAATACCTCATATTATTTAAAATAATATTTCATATTATATAAAATAATACTTCATATTATTTAAAAACAATATTGCATATTATTTAAAATAATACTTCATATTATTCAAAATAATACTTCATATTATATAAAATAATATTTCATATTATATAAAATAATACTTTATATTATCTAAAAACAATATTGCATATTATTTAAAATAATACTTCATATTATTCAAAATAATATTTCATATTACTTGTAAAGTTTATTTTTAATTTCTACTAGCAGCAATTTACTTTAACTTACAAAATTGTAATTTTTCAAAGATTTTGGATATTACTGAATATGTTGCTCAAATTTCCTGCCATATTTAAAAATTCCTAAACTGACATGATCATAAGTGGAAGTTTGGCTGTATAAGAGAACGAGCATTAAAAATGAACGTCTTAATTGCTAATTTTCATTAAATGACTAGACAAAGTATTTGCAATTATCTATTTCTCTTTTATAATAGTCCAAACTGCTGAGCAGCTTCAACCATCACAAGCATTTGTCATGGTACATATGTAAAGCTTAAACCATAACTGTCACATACAACTTTTATCGTATTTTCAAAGTAAATCAGACACGCTGATTTCGATTTTGTACTCAAAATAAAGATTGATCCACTAACTTTCAGAGTAGTGAAGGCTTTTTTACAGCGTTTTAATATCGGTCTCGAAAACAACACAATCGGCATAACAAGCTCCGCCCATAAATATGTGATGAAACCTAGCTTTTTCAGAAACGGAAGTTAGGGATGTTTAATCCGATTTAGAATAATAGAGATGGGTGTCTTAAAACCCATTATTAACTTAATCCAACCTGTAAAATAATCTGTCTTTTATGAAAGGTGTATAAACTATTTAAAATTGCTCGTAGCTTGTTACATGTTTAAATGGGCTGAACGCCAAGAAAAATGAGCTCAAAAAGGCGCGAGTTTATCCCAAGCTAGCGTTGTTATCGCGATTTTTTGAGCTCATTTTTAAATATGCAATGTTAAATAGCTTATTTACCTTTAAAAAAAGACAGATTATTTTAAGATTGAATTTAGATAATAATGGATTTTAAAACACCCATCTCTATTATTTTAGATCGGTCTAAACATCCCTAAATTCCGTTCCTAAAAAGCTAGGTTACGTCACGTATTTATGGGCGGAGCTTGTTGTGCCAATCGTGTTGTTTTTGAGACCGATATTAAATCGCTGTAAATAAGCCTTCAATACTCTGAAAGTTAGTAGACAATTTTTATTTTGAGTACAAAATCAGAATCGGCATGTCTGATTTACCTAGTAATAACAATAAAAGTTGTACGTGACAGTTATGGTTTAATATTTCCCAAGTATTTAAAATGATTTTAAATTTTATTCAAATTTAAGCGTTTTTAAATGACAGTGTTACCATCATGCGGATACACTGTTACACAAGCAACCTTACACTATACGATTCTTATGGTATCAATGCAATATGAAGTAATGCAGCACCAAAATTATGCAAGTATAAAAATTCTGAGATTTGTAGTTCAAATAATCATTTATCAGTATAATCTAATCCAGAGGTCAGCAACCCGTGGCTCCGGAGCCGCATGCGGCTCTTTCATCCTCTCGCTGCGGCTTCGGAGCCGCCGGTTGCTGACCTCTGGATTAGGTTATACTGATAAATGATTATTGACTATTGATTTTTTCCTCTTTCTTTTATCATGCCAAGTAATTCACAAAAATATAGGAGTTTTATCAGTAGATTTTGTAATATAATGTAAAAATTTGTAATTATGGTGATAAATCAAACATTGTCGCTTGTTATGCGTCATTATTTACACGCAAATAAAACCGCCAAAATTACACCAACCGGCACGAGATTTGTCGATTTTTTTACCCCAAGTAGGCAAAACAGTTTGCCAGGTAGGCAAACTGTATGTGTGTGTGTGTAACATATGGGTGTCAGCAAGTCTTCTCTAACGTGAGCTTTATTAAAAACAAACACCTTGGAATCCTTGGAATCCTGTGTAAAGGTGAAGTCATACAGCCCTGATGTACAGACGCTGTGCGATGTGGTCCAGAAGCAGAAATCACATTAACTAAGTATAATAGCTTAATATTTTAATTGGCTATTTTGCATATATTCATATTTTGTCAATGTTTGAATAAATTGTCTTTTATTATTCAGGTAGCACATTTTCTACAGTTAAAATTTAAGTTCGGCGTTAAATTAAAAGGACTGAAATAAACATGAAGTTACAATTTTTCTTTAAAGTAACCTTATAAACAACGTAATATTTTCACGGTACGTTCAAGTTATCATTAGCTTTTTTATTGCTCTTTGCAAAAGTGTAATTTTCTTTTCCCAGCAGTTAAATCATTATACATGCCACACCTTTTCATTCTGTGGTGTAAACATGGTATAAAAGCATTGAAAGTAGAGCAAAAACGTTACATGTACTAATTTTTTTTAAATTTCAAATATCAAATGGGGTTTGTGGCACCCACTGCGTTTTTTTCTGCGGAAAACGGGTTCAAATGGCTCTTTGAATAAAAAAGGTTGCAGACACCATTTATCAGGATAACCTAATCAAAAGTAAGTCAAGGAGGACAAGGTTATCAAGATAAAAAAAATATACCACTCAGCCAGGTTAAGCTAGAATAGTGCATTTAGTTGCAAAAAGGAAACCTAAATTACTAACTTTGTTTAGTAGCATCCACTTTTGAGGTTATTTCGATAATGAAAGATTCATGAAAATATTAGCAAATATTGCATACCGCAAATTAGGTGTTATCTGCATAATAGCAGTCAGTAACGTAGAACATTAAATTACCTTTGTAAACCGCACTAACACGCAGTTAGCACATTATCCAGATAAAAGCATGCAGAAAATATTATCAACTACTAACAAACATACAATTAATAGTGATTCAATATTTTCCATGAGAAGTTTGCAAAATGTATGGCAACGATGATCAAAGTGAGTTGTAAGTGCTAAGATTATGCAGGCGAAGGTCTTGTAATTTATTATTAAATATGTTTCAGTGCAGGAAAAGCAATGGATTAGCAATCACACACGATCTTTGTAACAGTTTTTGAGCGTTGAGAGCAGGTGTCTCTCCACTCTTCAGTGCATTCACCACCTTCCAACACATTCACAGATACAACCGGCATATGACACCTGCTTTGACAACTGTCACTGCTGTCAACGACTGACCCAACTACATTGCAGTCACATGGGTGTCCTCGCGCAGAGTTTGATACTAGATATAATATACAAGGAGTGAGCGGCAATGTGTGACATGTGTTCTCAGGTGAACAGCAAGTACAGTCATTCATCATGGAAGAACCAGAGAGAGAAGAGCGTGAGCGAATAGCATTATGACGAGATGAGTTGCCCCTAGAGGGAGGTCTAGAAGGTGAGGAGAGAAGGTTAGAGTCAGAGCAGCAACAGCGACAACCCATTTTGCCTCCACAGTTAAGATCAGGCCATGAATCTATTGAAGGGAAGGGGCCCGTGTCTATCCCGTAGTTAGCCATAACCTTCTGCAGGCACGACTCCCTATCTAGGAACTGCTGACAGTAATGAACCATCAGTCTTTCACAGCGCTTGTTTCCCATCGCATTCTGCCGAATTGATCTGCAAAACACAGGCTACGGTAACCAATATAAACAGGGTACAGTCACTAGTAGATACAAGGCATAGTAACCAATAGAAATAAGGCTCAGTGATCAATAGAAACAAGGTACAACAACCAATAGAAACAAGGTACAGCAACCAATAGAAACATGGTACAGTTACTAGTAGAGGCAAGGCATAGTGACCAATAGAAATAAGGCTCAGTGACCAATAAAAATAAGGCTCAGTGACCAATAGAAACAAGGTACAGCAACCAATAGAAACATGGTACAGTTACTAGTAGACACAAGGCATAGTGACCAATAGAAATAAGGCTCAGTGACCAATAAAAATAAGGCTCAGTGACCAATAGAAACAAGGTACAGTAACCAATAAAAACCAAGGTACAGTAGCCAACAGAAACGGGTACAGTAACTAATAGAAACAGGGTGCGGTAACCAATAGAAACAGGGTACGGTAACCAGTAAAAACAGGGTAACGGTAACCAATAGAAACAGGGTACCGTAACCATATATATTACAGACGATCAGCAATATAGCGTGGGATTATTGCCGATATAATGAGATACAGTGCGTAACAACCAAAAAGCCTAATGGGCAACAACATACAACGATGTCGGAATTTAGTCACATGTCATTCTGTAGAAGTGTAAAAATTAACAATGATGAGGTGTCAAAAAGCCATAGAAGATCAAGTGATATAGTATCAGTAACAAACACCTGTCTCAAATAGTCACACAAGTAAAAGAGAAACTTACTTACTGATGGATCTGATCTTGGCACCGAGATGGACAAGCTGACAGGACTGTTTACAGATGGACTCATACATCTTGCTGCTCCTCGACAGGTCAGACACCTTCACCTGTTCAGGGCCAGAGATAAACTGATAATACAGCTATTACCTGGTTACAAAAGTGACCATCTGAGACAAGCTAGTAAGAACTGTGACAAACATAGCTATCATAATTCTATTTGGCAGTATACTAATGCAGTGTAACCTCAGAGCTCGACCATCATTCGTTTCGATTTGGCAGTCGACCACCAGTTTGTTCGAAAACCAAAACCCATTTTTTCATAAGAAACATTTTAACCTGTTTTTAACGATAAGAGAAATAACTAAAATATTAACACCTTATCCCATTGTCACTGTCTTCCATTAGACCAGGATTAGGGTTAAAGTTACCCAAAAAAGCAAAAAACTGGCAAAATTACTCGAGCATAGTTTCCGTCTTACTCCGCGCATGGTTTGAATCGAATCGACTCAAACTAGCTTATCAAATTGTTGCGAAGGGCCGAGGAGTGCATTTGACTCGACTATTTTTATTCATTACATTCTCATTCGGTATTCTCCAGGTTGATTCGGCAAATTTGAGCACCAAAAATCTGTTCGAATTCTGATGCTTTTTCGTCCTCACCATACCAGGGCTGATTTTTTTTCGGCAAAACGATATCAACAATTTTCCCGAATTAAAATTTGGCGATTATATCTCAGTTCATCGTCATCTGTTATGGTAACAACGGTTTGCAAATAGATAAACGATAAGACTTTTAGTTAAAAGTTTACTAAAATGCATACAAAAACCTCTTCCAAGTATTTTTTTATTAAGCTAATTTTATCATGATATGAAGTTTAAAAGTTAGAATGGTATATGTTGTTTACGGTATGTTAAATATCAATAAATTGTCTGCCCGAAGACCCTTTTACTACATGGGCAACGCCAGGTAGTATAGTTAGTATTATTATATATTCAACTACTAAACAACAACTAACCTGACGAGTTCATCGTCAAAACCCTGAATGTGTCCAGTTTACAACCCCTACCAATGTGTCCACTGTAAAATCGTTGCTAAGGTGTCGACATAAAAATCCCTTCTAAGATATCTACAGTAAAATCCCTGATACGGCATCTACAGTAAAATCCTGCCAATGTGCCCGCTGTAAAACCCCTGCCAATGTGTCTACTGTAAAATCCCTGCCAATGTGTCCATGTAAAATGCCTGCTAAGTTATCCACTATAAAACCAATGCTACTGTGTCCACTATTAAAACTACTATAAAACCCCTTCTTCTGACCAAATATGACTCAACTAGTAGTACCCATGTAGTAGTATCTGGCACAAAAAGTGCTGCCTCACATACCAGGTCAGTAGCGGAGAAATCGCAGTTCTCATCGATATGTTTCTCACAAAATGATTGGGCTGACCCTTCATCGCACGGAGCCAGCTCAGATTGTCTACAGGAAGATGACTCTCTCGGCGGTCTGCATTTAAAAGGCTCATCATATCGTTTGCATGTGTCATCACATTTTCGGTGGCTTTCGTGGTACTCCTTTTGTCGGTCTAGCTCTCTGCATCTTTCAAGCTCTCTGCATCTCTCAAGCTCTCTGCATCTTTCAAGCTCTCTTTTTTTCTCAAGCTCTCTACGCTGTTCTAGTCCCTGGCAAAGTTCATCATAACGTCTGCAAGCATCCTCGTATCGTCTGCACATGTCAGTCTCTCGATTAGTATCCTCCAATCGTCGACACAGCTCCTCGCAGTGTCTGCAAGGGTCACTACTTCCTTCCACATTATCGTGGCGACTGCGAGAGTGAACATTGCGCTTGCTGTAAACAGTAGCGTTACGCGGCTCCTCCTCCTCAAATTCTTCTTCAATTTCTTCTTCAGAATATGATTCTTCCTCTTCTTCCTCTTCATACTGTCAATAAAATACAGCCGTGAACCTAGCTTATAGTAACTATATGTAGTAACTGGCAATAACCGACTAGTTGGCGTCGAGTAACAACAGTAAACTAGCAACAGGCAAAGAGCAAGCATAATAAGCGACTAGCAGTTGGTAAAAAGGGATGAAACTTATTCCTACATGCCTCTTCTTCATCTGAGTCGTAATCGTCTGCTCCAAGAGTCTGCAGGTCGGACTGAATGTCTTGCAATCGACTGCTCAACGATCTGCAAAGCGAATGGTAATGCAAGGTGATTTTTGTTTGAAATTATCAGGCATTATCCAATTCCATCTTATGCTGATTCATCATAGCATGGGATTACTAACAAAAATGTATATGAGAGCTTTAACCAATGATAACTAAGAAGCGATCAAAGGAAGATAAATACACATCTTTATTACAAAATAAGAGTTTTAGAAATGTTGTACCATTATAACTCAAATCATATACTGATCTGCGGAGACGGCAATCATTTTTTAATAAAAAAAGAATAAACTGGCAAAGAATCTTTATTATAGTAAAAAACAAGGTCCGTCCACCTGTCCATCCATTTGTCCGAAGCAACGCTAAAAGCGTTAAAAAAAAAGATTTCCTCACACGGGAATCAAACCCGATACATCAGATTCAAAGGCAGGCGCTCTACCACTAGACTAACCAGTCGTCTTATCATTTGAAGCCACGCTAAGGGATTTAAGACGAAATATTGGATATTCCCGATATTGGATACCCGGATAATCAGATCTGAAGCCAAATGTGCTACGACTGTGCCACTGAATGATATTAACACATTTAGGAATAATTGTGCACACACTTATTACACTCTCACGGAACTGCCATCGTACTAGTTGTATTTGATTTAACACTATAATGATTAATTAGTGCTACTTGATTGTCGGCCAATTTTGTCATCTAGCACCATATTGACATTTCTCACCCATACTCGCACATTGCTGGCCATTGTTTACCGACTTGTCTAGTATCGAGAGAGCGCACTAACCTGAGAGCACTAGTAGTTGAGTAATGTGAAGCGTTGACAGCACTATGGCTCGGTCTGACGGCATGAGAACTCTTAGCTGCTCGTCTTGATGACGCGCTCCTCATCTCTCTTCCATTAGCAGCTGTCGAGTTACTGGCAACTCTAGAAGGACTCCGTGACAGAATTGTCTTAGACTGAGGACCCGACTGTAACGACTCCTTCCAACCTACGCGACTGGTGGTCGAAGCGATTCGACCGGTGTGATCTGAGGGATAAGCTTGACTAGCAGGGATCGACGAGTTCACAGCATGGGCGTACTTAGAAGGACGCATTGATGACTTGGCGGTCTTCATATGTGACAAGCTATGAAAGTCCTGAGCAGAGCCCTGCAGTGAGCCGGGTTCAGTCACCTCAGAAATGGCCGAAGGAATCTGATCCATAATTTTGTTCTTGTAGGAGCGGGGGCCGATGGAAGACTTCTTTGACGGCCGAGCAGAAGCAACATGGGAAGGTTTAACTGAGTCAATACGCGACTGATTGGATGACCGGGTAGAGGAGGCTCTTAACCGACTCACTCTATTAGGTTCCGAAGAGTGGACAACTCCAGAAGGCTCCGCCTTAGAGTTACGCGAGATACGGGACGACACTGAAGAGCGAAAACCGGAATGATTATTCGGGTTGTTTGATGATTGGTTAGCTGTTCCCGCCACAGAGAGTTCCTCCTGCCTGCTGCCGTCCTGCCCACTGCTATCCTGTCCACTATTATCCTGCTCTCTGCTATCTTGCCCTCTGCCATCCTGTCCTCTGCCGTCTTGTTCTCTGCTATCTTGCCCTCTGCTATCTTGACCACTGCCATCCGGCCCACTGCTGCCCTGCTCTTCCGAAGATTCCGTCAACACGGAAGCCGTTTGGGTTGGTGCGATGTTTTGCCGCTCTCCATCTGACTTGCAGGCTTTGCTCTTACTTCTGACACGGGCTTTCCCCGTGACTTTGATACTAGCCTTCCCCTCACCAGATTCACACTTTACTGTTCGTCTTGAACCAGGACGGCCTTTGCGAATCTAAGAACAATAGTGGAAATAAACACCAAATAATGGTTAAACAAGAACCAATAGGATAAAAGGAAGTCAACTCATCTGAGAATGTGGAGCTATTAGCTTCAACAAGCCAGCTTAACCCTAACTACTACATGTTGAGAACCAGCTCAGCGCTAACCACTACATGTTTAGCACTAGCTCAGCCCTAACCACTACATGCTGAGAACCAGCTCAGCCCTAACCACTACATGTTTAGCACTAGCTCAGCCCTAACCACCACATGTTGAGAACCAGCTCAGCCCTAGCAACTACATGTTTACATGTTGAGAGCTAGCTCAGCCCTAACCATTTCATGTCATTACATGTTGAGAATCAGCTCAGCCCTAACCATTACATGTTGAGAACCAGCTCAGCCCTAACCATTACATGTCATTACATGTTGAGAACCAGCTCAGCCCTAACCACTACATGTTGAGAACTAACTCAGCCCTAATTATTACATGTTGAGAACTAACTCAGCCCTAATTATTACATGTTGAGAACCAGCTCAGCCCTAAGCACTAAAAGTTGAGAACCAGCTCCGCCCTAACCACTACGTGTTGAGAACTAGCTCAGCCCTTCGCACTTATCCAGATATTAACTAGCACTAATGCAGTCATACCTCGACATACGAGTTTAATATACATGTATGTACTGGGACTACGCTCCTATATCAATTTACCTCCGAGACAGACGTTGTTGATAATGCGGGTCTGAGAGAGACTCAAGAGAATCGCGTTCGGTGCACTAAACTTTTGTGAACCTGCGTAATAAAAACTTTAAATTTAACTTACCCTAGGACACTTATGTATTCGCCTCATCTAACTTTCGTGTTTTCACTCACTTAGTCATCCTCTCGCGAAAATTTCATGAGCGAAACTAAACTATCAAAACGAACGAGCGAAAACGCAAAATTAAATAGCTTTTTTCATTGATATCCACAATAAAATCGTCATATAGAGGGACCTAGACGTCATTGATAGTCCAAAAAACAAATGGCAGCAAGCGATCAAATTGAATTATTGATCTCGTCACACATTTCTACCTGCGGTTTACAAATACAAACTAGTTCCAAATTGAAAATTTTTTCTTACTAGCGAACTGGACCAGAGGAATCTAATCTGTTTGTTCCGCTGCATTTATTTTCACGTCACTATATTTTCGCACTCATCAAAGCCGCGAAATTAAGTGGAAGCGAAATTTTACTCTGTGTGCTACTCGCGACACTACATGTAAATACTAGCGAAATAAAAGAGTCCTAGGGTAAATGAATTTAGCTTACTAGTACATGTAAAACAGCTAAGTTGTAATCTTTTACTGAACTTACTTTAATTTTGTCAACTATTTTCAAACTGATTTGAGAAGAAAGACTGAGCGATGCTGTTCTCGAAAGCGGTCTCTCGCATTCTTGGCCATATAGTGTATTGGCCATCGAGAACTGGTTCGTACGCTCGAATATCAAAGAAGAAACTTGGTATAAAGTCAGCTCAGAACTCGAGTTTCTCATATGTAGAGGTATGACTGTACCAGTTACCACAATGAAACATTGTTGATAATCTTATGAATCATTGTTACTGTTGTTACTATTCATATTGCTAGTCAATGCACACAGTTTTCATGGCTAATGGCTCTCCAGTTGTCCTGGCTGTGCGTAGCAAAAATATATTTCAAAGTAACGAAACACCAAATTGAAGTCTCAGCTGAAACGACTTTGACATATCCGAACTTTCATTTCAAACTATCAAAGCGGACACAAAAACTACACCGACCTTGACCCCAAAATTACCGAAATCCTTTAAAGGAGGAAGTAACGTACCTTTCCGGCTTTGAAGCCGCCCGCCTCTCCATTACTGGGATATTTATCTGGAGGACAAACGAACTTGGAGTCGAGGTTAAGATGCGACTTGAAATGCATGGGGGACATGCATGAAGAGTTTCTCTCCCCATCAATATTCATAGTCCGACTGCACGTACTCTTAGAGTTAGACTCGGCCCTGCAAGCCAACCAAAGGTATAGATATGTCCAGCCAGGTAGTAAACATGCCAGCAATTCCCTTTGGTATGCTGGAATGCTTGGAATATTGAGGTTAGTAAAAGCATCTAAAAGTATGTCTGCACATTGTCTATTCCCTCTATATTTAGTTAATAGTACAATGATAGATATCGGGGTAGTTATAGGGTGGATCAATACATAACAATTTAATTGTTGCTGGAATCTAATTCCATAGTGGGTTACACGCTGATGTTTATTGGATGCTGCCCGATCTGAAAAGTAAGAAATACAAACTAGCTTGCTTTACTTCAGTAAATTGTTAAAAAAAAATCATTTGAAAATCTTTCACACTTTCAACCTCGTATGGGTAAGCATCGAAAACCCCATGTTACTGAAGACTTCGTCATAAAATAGTCAAAACGGTCGTTATGTTTTTAAAGCTTCCGGTGCAAAACTGAATGAATTCCCAGTTTACTTGAACGCGTGAAATACCATTAAACCAGGACTTACCGTAACCTTTTCATGACATTTTCGACACAACTTGAAATTCAAGCAAATATTTGTCTCAAATACTAATTAATTTTCAACATTTTTACAAACGTTAGCGAAGTAAGTAAACATAAAAACCTGGAAGGAATTAAAAGAAAACATAAACATGGTAAAAAATAAATAAAATTCATTAAAACTATATCTAATTTAAGTTAGAATAGGTTACGTAACATAATTATACTATTCTATCACCAAGCATTTTCAAGCCTCTAAGATAAAGTAATAAAAAAACTTGTTTTACAGACTATTACTCTATTAATTTACCTTTTTTTTATATAAATTCAAATTTCACACATAGTTTCATATTATGCATCTCTTGTAATGCTATATAATTATTTAAAGCAATGATCGCTGTTTGGGCTCTGGATCAAATTACTTAAAATTCTATACATTTGTATAAGAAAGTTAGATTCAACATATGTAACAAATGTCAAAAAGGATACACTTGTACATCGAGGTTTGACTGCAATCTTGAAGATGGTAAAAGGGAAGGTGTGACTACCCACCCTCTCTCAGAGCATAATAGCCTAAATTCTAAACTCAAGTATATTTCGGTTTTTATACATTTTTTATTATTACTAGAAATTCCACTGTCATACAGCCCACGACCAAAGTGATATTGGAAAAAAGAAAGGGTACTGATGGTTGAGAAATGCAATATTAGCAGTCAAATAGGATAACTGCAATGGTAGCTGTAATGTACTGGGTGTTATTATATACAACAAATAGCAATAATGAAAGGAAAAGATTATATGTTTATATCTCTTCTCCTGCAAAAAAAGAAATGCAATATTGGCCAATATTAGAAGTAAAATGCACTAATTATTAGAATAACCAATATTATTTATATAGTAATAATAAAAACCAATGCACAATTTTGTTTACATTTCAAAACGGCATAGCTAACAATATCACAAAGTTGCGATATTTATAGATTTTTAGAAAATCTGTACTACGTCATCATTGTCCTGTAGTCATCAAAACTTATAATTAATTATTGCAATAATCTCATTAGAACCGTTAGAAAAAATATCATCGTCATGCCTTTACTTACACTGCGTTAGATTTTTAGAAAGTCTGTACTACGTAGTCATTGTTCTGTAGTCATCCAAACTTATAATTAATTATTGTAATGATCTCATAAGAAACGTTAAAAATATCATCGTCATTTGCTTTACTTATACTGCGTTGGACATCAGTTAGAATGGGAAAGTATTCAAATGTGTCGGCAAATGAAAATGAAAAAATTGAAATTGGCAAAAATGAAACAATTTCTGTACTCCTATGTTAATTGCCAAAACCTTCGGCAGTTCGACAATGCTATAGACTGGTGAAAAGTGCACGTTATTTTTTCGTGAACTGCGCAAGACTTCATCGTTCTATTATCTGTCCCTCGGCGTTTCAATATTCGGTCTTAACTTTTATTAAACCAAGCTTTTCAAGTGTTTTGTGGCGATTTTCGTTGAAATTAATCTGTCTATTTGTGTACAATCCGATCAGATGGGTAGGTTTTAAGATATTATCGAAGGTTTACAAAGACTTGGTAACATATTTAAATAGGTTTAAATGTGTTTTGTAACGTTATTATACTTTAACGACTTTACATAACGATGCTTAAATTTGTTGATGAAATTTCTTGACGAGGGTTCGTCTCATTGTTGATGAATAATTTTCGTAAGTTGTGTGCACATGCATTTATCATAAAAACTCCCACACTTCGCTCCGCTCGTTTGGTGGTGGGATTAACTAACATTCATGGATGACCAGAGCTGTGATTGGTTTGAGCTGATGAGAAGAAGACAAGTTCTTACACGATTATACAGTGACTAGTTGAATGCCCGTGACGATTATACAGTAATGTGCAGAATTATGACAGCAATACAGCGTACATTTTATTATTAGAGCTAAGTTTCGCAACTCTTTGCAGTCAAAGAACAAAAGATTTCATATCATGAGATGAAAAGAGAACACGTTAAGTTTTAAAATGATGTATAGATTTAGGACGTAGAGTAAGGCTGGTTCACACTATATCGTTGTATCTCGGCGTTGATAATACAATACTCCGTTGATCGTCGACGATAACAATGTTCACACTATCACAAACCCAACCACATTTGCATCGGCAAATACTTTGTGACGTAGTGTTTTCATCTTTCTTTTTAATGTTCCGTGAAAAACCTCTTCGTTTTTGCATGCCCAAATCAAACGCTAGGCCCGCAGTGACTGTTAAAAAGTGAAATTAATAAATCACACTATATGAGACGGCGAATTATGAAATGGT
This sequence comes from Watersipora subatra, assembly GCF_963576615.1. NCBI lineage: Eukaryota > Metazoa > Bryozoa > Gymnolaemata > Cheilostomatida > Watersiporidae > Watersipora > Watersipora subatra. Next base: position 59,307,877 of record NC_088713.1, read on the forward strand.
TCACGTTATGTAGGCTGTCATTGATGCTCGGCGAAATATCGAGAAAGTTTGACGGCTGGAAACTTTCCCGATGTATCCGCGTTGCTTCATCGATGCAATTGGCCCACGGTTCACGTAGTCAACGATGAATGTCAAAAGGAAAAGACTAACACACGGCGATATGGCGTGAACTAGCGTTTAAGCTCAGATAAGATCTTTCTATCATCAATGAATCTGAAGTCACCATAATTTAGCACACCACTAAAAGTACCCCTTTTTCCGTTTGATATATAATGAGAAATGTCATTTTGTCGATGATTGCCAATGCCGATAAAAATTTATACATACCTACATACAGAGTTGACTGAAGATACAACTACTGCTAGTACGTTAATATGCAAGTTAATCTAACCAAGAAACTGTCAACAGTCTGAAGCTGGTTCACTAGTAAAACCGCAGAAAATCAATCTTCCTGGATCAGACTTTATCATAGACTAAGACATCGCCCAGATGTTTGAGACTTACTCGTAGAAGAAAGTCAACGCCAAATGACACCGGTGCATCACATGCTGAGCACACAGCAAGCACTCCTCAGTAGTAGCCTTAGTGTCTTTAGATTGCATCTGAGGAAGGGGGCTATGGAGAGATGGCTGCAAAACACGACTGTTGGATTTCTCACTCAAATGCACAAGCATGTAAACACTTTTTAGCAGTCAAGTTTTTCCTGTGAGAACTTTTGATTTCTTTTGTGGCAACAAATAATGAGGAAGTGAAAGATATCCGTAAAAGAAACTTCATCGCACAATAAGCTAATTGGAAACAGGTAAAGTCACAATAGACCAATTAAAAGGAAGTAAAAGAAACTATTAGCAAATTGAAAGTCTTTTAACTTCATTTGCATGACCTTACGACTATTCAATTTTTATCATTTGTTAAAGGTTGACTTGCAACAAAATTCACATTACAGTTATTTGGTATCAAAAGATTCACCATGTCTTACTTTGTTGTGTTGTAGGTGCCAAATATGTGGAAATGTGATTACAAGCTCTTAAAAGCTCAAAAACGAAAAGCCGCCGAAGATTGGAATCTCTTTATTTCGATGAAGTAGCCATGAAATTTGGTTATTGTCTTGTCACGTGATGTTCTCACGTGAACTGAATGGCCAATAAAAAGCTCAATATAAAACTTATCGTAGCACTAGTTTATAACAAACACTTTGGGTTTTATCGAAGACCCCCGCATCAAATATAGATGCTCGCTACTTTACAGTTTTGTTTCGGTTTGGTCTAATCGGTAAGTTGTAATCCGATCATGTGACCCAATACTTCGCAAATAATTTCTGCAGTACTTTTCGATTATCACAAGTGACCGACAGGCTCGTCATGATTATCAGACAATGATATGCATGTACTCCTTAGAGCTAAGGCTAAAAAATTAAACAAATTTTTACGGTAAGTTATAGGATATCACTGCTAAAAGTGACAGCATTACGATGATGTTAAAACAGACGCGTAAGAACAATAGACATGGTTTTATTGAATGCGTGAAGCATATTTGTGAAAATATTTCGACGAATAATGTTGCATGAAAGTGTAAACAGAAACCATGTACCACAAATACGTCACATTTGAGCCGTTTTGGAAAGAGAATCCAAACTACGGCGGTCTCGTGTGGCTGCGATTTTCGGTTCGGCCATGTATTTTTCTTCGGAGTGTTTAAAAGCTCCATCAAGTTTTGTTGATTTTAATCTTAACACATCCTGGCAGTCAGAATACCTCAAGCATCAAAAACAACCTCAAATGATATAAAAATACTTCTGAATAAAATCTACTGAGATTTGTTCAACTTTAAAACCTTTCAAAAAACACAAAATGCAAAAAGTGCAAGTAAAACACTGCAAGCATGTAAAGCATGTAGACAAGCATCTAGCTATATGAAGGATTTAACAGTTCTACCGTATGTCCCCGCATATGAGCTTATTCGAGAACACGAAAAAAGCATGATTTGAAGCTTCGAGAGAAATCATAAAAACTTCACCAAGTAAGCAATAAATCATACTTACATCCTTTGAGAGGCGATCGGGGAAAGATTCAGAGAAATCTTTTGAACATGAAGAACCTTGACACTTCGATGCGTGATCAGCCTCTGGATTCAAGCCTCTAGAAACAAATTTGCTGGGCTCTTTATTGGTTGATGGTAACAGAACTCCAGGTAGACAATTCTGGTTGGTATTATGGCCAGCCTGTTTCCAGATATTTTCGATATCCTCCCACTCACTCTCACCCGTCTTATTACAGCTTTCCCAATCGTATCTCTCCTGTTCATCTTGTTCTGAATCAAACAAGCGACATCTCGTGTTTATGACTCGGATGGATCGATCACACTCGGCACCTCGGTCAACACCGAATTTCAGTTGTGAGTCGATCACATTGACACCAACGGCAGAGGAACCTGGTGACGATTTAAGGTGACTGTCCGACCGAACAACTTGTCGGAGGCTATCAGTTCTTCTGCTCTCCTTTTTCATCGGTTCCGAGTAAGACGGGTGGCAGCCAACTTCCTTCAACAAAGCAGCTCGGCGTGCTGCACGTGCTGCTTCAAAGGAACTCAATAATTCATGTGGATCCTTCCAATAATCGACAGCGCTGCCCTGTGACTGGAGGCGCCCACTGCTGATGGACGACCCCTGCTGATCCACGACCATGCAACTCGCTCCGTTAACACTCCTTCCAGAATGGTTCGAGATATGTTTTTTCCGTCGACACTGACCATGAGCCGGAGCTCCCACAGATATGCTCGGCGTGGCGGCTGACAGTTGGCTACCTGGTGGACACTGGACACCACCTCCAGCATCATCTGTGTTACTGGGCTTTTGATGAGGCATTCCATTGGCTCTGCAAAAGCTGCTAGAAGAAGCTACCCTCTGTGACCTCTGCAGCCTACAAGAAGATACTATATTAAACAGCATATCCTTTATTTTTTGCTTGTGAGAAGAATTTTACAAGATTATTTTGTGCTTTTACAAAGCAATAACATACATTGCATATACAGTAGACTCACCTACAACATAAATAATCCATTCCGAGAATGTTTGTAGGGATTTTACATTATAAGAACAGTAAAATACATGTAAATTGCCTTTGGATCTGCCAAACCAAACCTTTTAGCCCTTTAAAAAGGAAAAAGTTAAACCTAACTATTAATTTAACAACTGTACAGTAACTGTGATGTTATTGGTTTGTATCAACAACGTTTCTTCATTTTCTTGTCCTTTTCACTTGGTTCAATTACTGTAATCACTCATGATTACAGTAATTGTACATTAAGTTAAAGAAATCACACGATTTCAAAATAATTTGAATCGATTTTTTCTCTTTTTTTAAAAAGAAATAATACAAAATATTGTATAAGTTTAAAATGAAGTAAAACAAAATATATTTTCACTATAATAAGAGCAGTGTTTGTCTAGTTGTCCAACCTCTGAGCCATGGTTAAAGGTTGGAATAAAAGATTGCTTTCACTGAGACTTCAACTAATGACATTTACAGTAGCTCAGTTGACCGACACTCTAACACCTACACCAATCAACTGTCTCTAGGTATTTCTGAATAATTGTGCACCTACTTATTCTCATTGCTTTATCGAAACACCTGACGATCTCTCACAACACACTAGACTACCGGGTGCCGCTATAAATTTATATAGTAGATAAATGTATTACATAGATTTTTTACATTATTTGGAATTTTCGCAATTTAGGTTTACATTTAAGGAGTGTCTACTGTATTTTGTAAAAAGGAATGAAAAAGATGACCACTTACAGTAAGTGGGCACCTGATAGTGAGAACATGCAACCAACTAGATTGGCCACACAAATAGCTAGCATATATCAGCCAACTTACGATGCAATTGATCGAGGAGGACAACTCCGTTTACTCGTCTTTGTTGTACAGTGTTTTTTGCAACTTCTCTTGCCGTCTAGAAAAGTCAAGTAGCAGTGATTGTTACAAGTTGTCTCACGAGTTCGGCATCAAACTACTCTTATAATATTATACAACTCTTATAATATTATAATCAACTCTACAATCTTATAATATTGACCAATAAAAACAAATATAAAAGTAATTAATGTGCTTCATAAAATAATGCTTTGTATAGGTCTTGAACTCATGACCTTCGATGTGAACCGTATTCGAAAGTTGAAGAATAATCTTTCGTATCACAAGAATAAATTTTCACATGATGAAAGAGTTATAAGAGAAGACTCACTATGGCTTATTTAATGTGAAAAAGCAGGACAACTCCAAGCAATGCCAAGCTCAATCGGCAATCGCAAACTTTTCCTTTTTCGGATAACCGTGCCATAATCTATCTGATTAAAAACTCCAGAATGTGTCTTCGCATGTATTTATCACAATTGTCAAATTGAACGCATTCATTGACTTTTTTATGAAACAATTTGCATTGAAAATGAAAGAAATGAATATGAACTTGATTTACGAGCGGTGCATGAAGCCAATGAGGTCATAGAAGTTGTGTCGAAATGATAAAGGTCATTACTGTTAAAATACGAGCATCGCCTATTCAACTGGCTGAATCATCAGCCACCAGTACCGCGTGAGCAGTGGAAACTGATTGACATACTATGTTTCCATGGTACGCACAACTACAACTTTTTAACTCGCGTACAGCTCCAAATGCACATCTTGCAGGTCATGAAAACGGATTGTAAGTTGACTTCATCGTATATTTCGTCATTTACATCTTGTTGATACTAAAGGTCTTACCTAAACTGGTGCACAGCTTCTCTGGCACCCGATCTTGAGCATCTGGTTCCAATGCCACGACCTCATCTTGAAAGGTCACACGATGGGATTCTGTTCTACTAGCAATACATTCCACAGTGTTACCCCATTCGGCCGAGCTCAATTGGCTCTGTACTCTCACTTGAGGAATACTCCGAGGGATGACACTTGAAGAACTCGCCTGCAGGCTGCTCATCTCGGACCTAGCAAATAATGAACAAGCGAAAAGCTATTGAGCTTGATGGATATGCGTTACGTATAGCTTGCGGCTAAGAGATTTGAAATACCCCAGAAATTTAAACCTCGAGCCATGGATCTGACTGTTGTGAGATACCGCATTCCCTTCAAGATAATCTCAACCTCCCCAACACATCTCAAAAGCTATTTATAAGTCAACTAGATGATGCTATAGCAGGGCTTTGGGCAGTTTATGTGAAAAGAATGATACGAATTGTCAATTTATGCCTGTTGTCTTTATGAAGGCAGTATCCTTGCTAGGAAAACTCGTCTAAATAAACTGAGTGAAGAAATCCTGCTATGTAAAGATACAATAGCTTGACGTGTGACAATGACAAAGTCCGTAGATGCGTATAATTTTAACTTATGGTAAGAAAATCTGTATAACCTATATAATATATATATGTTATATATAATATCTATTATACATATATAATATATACATAATATATGGTATATATAATATAATATATATTACACATTTAATGTATATAAAATATATGCATACATATTAAATATGTATAATATATGCAAATATAATAATCATATAATTTATATAATATATATACATGTTAAATATGTATAATATATAAAATATACATTATAATATTTATATACAGTCAAACTCGGATAACTCGCCCTCGGAGAACTCGAACACTTTGGTTAACTCGAACAGTTTCTTTGGTCCGTTCCCACGCAATGATAAATTGCTTTAGATAACTCGACCTCAACATCGTTAACTCGAACAGTTTTTTGCCCAACGGCTACCGAGAGGGTTGTTATCACTTTAGAATATCACTTTATTCCAAGCCATAGAGATAAACATCAACTTTTAGTAGTTCTTAGGCGTCGTTATTACCATCAACGGCAAATTATTTTTGTTAGCGACTTTTTTAAAGGTTTGCAAAAAATCACATTTTACCAAAACTCCGCTTGGTGATGGCCCTTCGAAAGCAAGGAAATGTGAGGTAACCTTCGAATAAACTTAAAGTAAAATCGGAAAAATTGATCTTGGTTAAAATGCTCAAGAGAAAAAGATGTCTTCTTTCTGAGCGTTATACATGTAACTGCGATCAAGTTTTGCCAACTTTAACCTGAGAACGTCCTGGCAGTCACATCACGTAAAACAACAAATCTCAAGTGATCTATCTATATCTATGTTTTCTGATAAAATTTTTTAAAACTTTACATGAGAGGCCCTTAAACTTGCAACAAGCAGTCTATGCTTTTGATTTCCATGTATATATATAGTCTGTATATATATATATATATAATATATATACAGTATATATGTACATGTATCTACTGATAAATACATGCACTTGAGACAGTGCTCTGATAACTTGAACGCTCTGATAACTCGAACACTTTCGCTCGGTCCGCGAAGTTTGAGTTATCCGAGTTTCACTGTATATGTATAATATATATAAATATTGTATACATATAAAATGTATAAATATACATACAAATTATATATATACTATATAAACATTATTATAAATGTAGAGCTGTATGATAAATATATACAAAATATATATATTATGATCTATAATATTTACATATGTATAATATATATAAATAATATATAAATAAAAAATGTATATAATATATATAGAAATTATATATATATAAACATTATTATAAATGTACATAATGAATATATACAAATTATATGTAAAATATATATTTATATATAATACATATATAATTGTATATAAGATACATATATATAATATGTGTAATACATATAGCTATAAAAAGTGTAAAACATACCTCGGTTGATCCTCTGACAAGCTTGTCGATGGCGGCGAGTCATCAGCGTGAGAAGGATTACCATCTGTCATATCCGAGGAGTCACGCGGAAGCAGCAATGTCCGCACAACGACATTTTGTGGAGGCAAATGCTGGGAAAATAAGTCAGTTGCGAATTTGTCTACCAAGTTATCTGTGTCATCACCAGTGCACCCATCGGGTGTGCTGTCAACAGGTGTCATGTCAGCTTGTGTCATGAAAACAGGTGTCAAGCCAAGAGGTGTCATATCAACAGGTGTGCTGTCAGCTGATGCCATGTTAACAGGTGTCGTGTCAACAGGTGTCATGTCAACAGGCTGATCTCCCCTGGCATGTACCATGTTAGCTTTTGAAACCTCTTTCCTGTCAGCCCTGTCTGCACTCTTACTGACAGAATTGCTGTCACTCCTTGAGAAGTTAAACCTAAGAGGAAGTTTTGTGAAGCTTGGACTATGATCCATAGAGGTAACCATAGATGGTAGTGTGATATTAGTTGATTTTGAAGCATCATTTCGTGCGTTAATGAGCTGCCCAGTGTTCCCACGAATTGACGCCACTCTTGATGGGTTTGAAATCGGAGAATGGCATCGCTGGCAAAGACAAGTCAAAAATGGCTTCACAATACCACAATAGCTACATGTTTTCTCAGACTGTTTCATTACACAGGAATGTTGAGCAGAGCTTGCCCTCCCGAGTTGATAGGCATCTTCTTGGGTTATCAGAGAAAGCTCTGTCTGGCACACGGCTGAAACCACGGAAGAATGTACCGGGATCAACATATTTTCATTTTCGACAGACTGCCTGGCCAGTACTTCCTTGATTAATATGTCATCATCATTTACCAAAACCGATGAAACTCCTGCAGCATTTTCTGAAACAACGTCAGGCGATAGGGTTTGGTATGAATCACCTACATCTCCTGGTAGCTTCTCTTCAAAAGACGATGTATGGCACATGATAGATCTATCATACATCTTAACCCGACAAGTAGGGACATTAGCGACAGACCCCTGAGAATTTGAAGAATTAATGCTCATTCCTGCCTGACATGCAGCATCAGCTGTTGGACCACAGGCTACACTAGTTGATCCCTTCTGTTCATCAAACGACATTCTCTTATTCTTATCTCCATTACAATTATGGAGCGGACATTTTTTGGAAGCGTTCATCACTTTCGATTGGCCATTAAATTTCCTTTTGCTAGTTTTACTGAGGGACTTATGTTGATAACCTGCTGATCTAGGTGACCTTGTAAGCCGCTTCTTCGCTTTTTTAGTCTGCGTCGACTTTTCACCGGTTGAGTTGAAAGCATCACCGGCAGTTCGGACTCCAACGGTCAAAGGTTTGCGAAGCTTTTTAGAAAGAACGCGAGTAGACACTGAATCTACTCGGCAGAAACCATTCTCTCCGGTTATGACCTTCTTTACATCAGAGACCTTGACACCAAGAGGCGTATTTCTCGAATAACAGATGACACTATCTGATCGGGATTTTCCTCTGCAACGCAACAGAAGACATTAGCGGCAAGACTTACAAGAATTATTGTAGCCATTGGTCTAAACAAGCTCAGGCAAAAATTACTACTTACAATAGACGACGACTTTCCCCTTCCAGCGTACTACCAATCTTTTTATCCAATAACAAAGTCTACAAGCAAACACCATGTTTGTTACAGTGTCAGAGCTTTTTTGACAAACTAGGAATGACCAGAATGATTCAAATCTATGCAATTCCAGGTGCCAAAACATGCCAAAACACATATGTCACGTTAAAAGATTTTTTGCATTATACATGCATTGTTCTCTCAAGGTCAGTACAAAAGCAAGCAACATATTTCCAGTAACCATTAGAGGGAAGATTCCACAGCCACTCAATCTATCATAATAGTTGTAATCACTACTGTAATAAGAAGCCACGGTTGGAGTTTGGGCAAAAGGTTTACACTGTGCGGGATTCAAACCTGTCATAATGTGCTTCACTGGCCAACGCCCTACCACCTGTGCCAACTGTTCGCACCCCATACTTTAGAATTACTGTGCACATAGTCATTCTCTGTGCTTTATTGTCACAGCTGACGATTTCTCACACATCACAAAAGGGTAGCACTGCCGGAGTGCTATCCTTCATTTTTTCGTGACGTCATTCTATGAGTGCGGGACTGTGAATTATCGTGGTCCGCCATCTTTGTAGACAACTTTTACCGTTGAAAACACCAAGCTTCTGCAATTAATTTTCGCAAATGACGCTGTTGTTTACAATTCTGTATACTTTTTTCTACAGAAAACCGATACAAACTCGAAATGTCACCAGAAAATCTATTCAATAGCATAAAGTAAACGAGAATGACGATTGTTTGTCTACAAATATGGTGGCTTTTCCACGAACGAGCGCGTGTGCAGGCGAATTGAAAACGTCAAAAAAATGAAGGATCAATAAATGTAAAGTTAACCATTTATACCAAAAATTGCTAAGTAAAAATAACTAAACAAGATAATTTCTACTATAATAAGAGCCATATCTCCCCGTCTGTTCAAAGACTCAGTAGGAGGTTGAGAAAAAACATTGCACTGGACGAGATTCGAACCCACAAGAATGGGCTTGGCCACCTGACACACTACCAAGTACCACCTTCCCCAATCCTTCCCTTTCCAAGATTGTAGAATTATTGTGCATATGTAATGTATATTTATTCTCTGTGTTTTATTGACACACCTGACCATCTCTCACCGCACTGCCAGAGTATAAGTAATAATAATACAAACCTCCATGAGATCACACGATGACTTCAATTGAGCTTGCAGCTTGTGAATCTCAAAGTTCTTGGCATAACTCGTACGAGCCAAATACTCCACTTCTCGTCTCAGACTTTGTACCGTATGTCGGTAGTCAGCGAGAGACAAAGCTGCGCATGCTGGTGACGGTTTAGAGAGAGAGAAGAATGATGAAAAAGATGTGAAGCAATGATGAGATAAATGATAGTAGAACCTTAAAACTAACACGATTGAACACCAAGACACAGCATACGCTAGTGAATCGACTTACCATCAGCGGGAACTGAGCTAAAGGCCATGACCAACTCACCACACACGATATAACAAACAAACACAACACCAAGACAATCACAGCGAAAAGTGATTGTCTAATGCATCCTCCCAGAGCGCGCAACAATGGCCTTTAGTGAGTATTAAAACACAACCAAACCATGACAAAGAAATATGAAGCGACACATGATTAAGGCTACACTCCTCTCTCAAAATCTGAGTCAGCTGGAATGACAAAATATTTTCTCACGCCTTTAGCCCGTGATTCTCGGCCTGAATGGAGGCCTTCTCCCTAGCGGTGGAGTGCATCAATGTCCGCTGTTCGTCATGCACGGCCTGGAGCTCAGCCAGCTTCTGGTCCTTCTCCATGTTAGCAAGGTTAAGCTCATCAACCGTGGATTCAGATTTGGTAGCCCGTTGTTTCTGAATCCTGTTACAAAAGCGAGGCGTGAGCCAGCGTGCGAGTGTGGTTAGAATGCAACTCAGGTTACAGGATGAGAAGACAACTCCGAGCAACTATTGCTACACACTCACCCCTGCTAGTAAGTGACTAGCGTTAACACAACGCTAACTAGAAGAAAATATGTTATAGTAATACAATCGTTGGTGAGACGTGGTAACTTTCTGGTCACTCCTAACCATTATTATGTTACCAAGTGTGATTAGAGAATGCAAGCGATGTGAACAGCAAGTATAGACGGAATGTCAACAGTGAATTATCCCAGCTATGCGCTTATGGTGAACTATCATATCAAAAAAGAACTGGAGTAACACCTGTAATAGCCTTAGATCCAACTTACCTTGTAGCCTTCTTGAGTGACTCTTTATCCTTTTCATGTTTGTGATGGGCTTGCCTTAGCAGCTCCTGAAGGTGGTCCACCTCGATTTTTTCCTGGGCCAAGTCTGACTCTAGTGTGCGGATCTGTACAGCCATTCTTTAAAGTGCCAAAGAATGTCAGATGAAACTTGACATACTTAGGAGTGAGTATAAAATAACAGAGGTAACTTATATGGATTGAACTGTGCATAGAATTAACATTATAAGGTGAATAATGCGCCAACTATACAGCAAATAGCCTCATATAAAGTGTGCAAAATATATACATAGTGTACAATACATAGCGTACACTGCGTAGAGGGTACGAATAATTCATTACAAACAGTGTAGTGTGAATAGAAGGTATAATGCCATATATAAGGTACAATACCTACATGTATATAGTACAAAACACACACGGTACAACACAGTGTACAAATGATATGTAAAATCCATAGTGTACAATAATACATAGTGTAAAATAAATATAATGTGCAACATAGAGAGTACAAAGTATATAATACATAGAGTGCACTATACATAGAGTGTACAACGCATATGGTGTGTATAAAGTAGAATACATTGTGTACAAATGATAGAATGTAAAATCCATAGTGTACAATACAGACAATAATACACAGAGTGTTTAACACATTAATAGTGTAAAATATAAAGTGCACAACACAAAGTGTACAAATGATAAAATGTACAATCCATAGTGTACAACAGATAAAAGGCATGAAGTATGTGGTGTACAGCGTGTATACATAGTATAAATGAACGCACCTATTGCAGTCAGCTTCTCGTTGTCTCAGCTCTCGCTGCAGATGAGCTCGAGTCTGCTCGAGAGATGACTGGAGAGTTGCCGATGCCATCGTTTCATCTGTTTGACTTCTCAGTTGAATCTTAAGGTCAAGGCCTTCTCGCTCCAAGTCCTGTATACAAGTAGGAAAATAGACAACTAAATCCTTGACAAACCGCATCTTAACAAACTGGCAGCTCCTATTCAACAAATACGTTGTGATTGGATGAGCCACTTCGTGACATCATGCTTTATACCTAGTCTACTACTCCCTTGATAAGTTTTAATAGTCTTAAGCAATATCATTCTTCTCTCTATTGTAATTCCTTCGCTACTACGAGCAGCGTAGTATGGCTCAGCAAAATGGTCAAGAGACGCATGATGCGTCTTTAGCAGGTTTTGTACAAATTGTTTCTAATTAGTAAGTAGCTAATAAATTACCATATCGTATCTGTATTTAAATGAAAGGAAACAAATATTTGCATGCATTGGGCCAATAGAAAACGTGTTTACAACTCATCCTGAGTGTAGTTTCGCTTTGTAAAAACTTTTATTTGTTTTCACAATTTCTTCTTAGCAATGAGCAGTCATGCTAGACGCATTACAGTTCCAAATTTTCACTATTTTAGATCTATAGACTTTGGTAGATTTTCATTGAAAGATATTACTACTGAGAGTTATTATTCACATTTTATCAGTAATAATAATAATAATGCGTAAACTGTAATAATATTCATAACTCATCCAATTTGTATATGCTCACGGTTTTCGAAAACAGCCGAAAAATTTTCGTTCTCTTTCTGCAATGCATTTGCTTCGTTCTCTCGCTTGAACACATTTGCCGTAATTTTATAGCATCAGCTAAAGTACAACTAGCAACCTAGCAACAACTAATGCTAAGTTCTATGCTGATTAATTTGGTATTAAAATACTTTTTATAGACCGTGGGTACAGAAGTTATAACGAAGACACAATTGTGTCCGCTAAAGAAATTAATTTGGTAGAAAAGAGTTAAGCTACTACACATTTCTCATTTACATTCAAGTCAAGTAGAGAAATTAAGGTAAACGCATAGAACTTCAAGTATGATGAGCTGAGTAGAAAAAACAACACTATTTTTAAAATTAACATAGCTTTACACTTTTATTTAAAAATGTAAAGCTATGTTTTAGTTTATATATACAGTCAAACATGGATAACTCGAACTTCAAGGGACCGAGCAAAAGTGTTCGAATTATCAGAGCGTTCAAGTTATCAGAGCACTGTCACAAGTCCATATATTTACTTATTTATTAGTAGATACATGTACATATACAAACTATAATATAAATCAAAAGCACAAATGGCTTGTTTCAAATTAAATGCTTCTAATGTAAAGTTTAAAACGTTTTCATGAAAAAGTATAGAGATTTTTCTATCACTTGAGATTGGTTTGTTGTTTGAAGTGATGTTATTGCCAGGACGTTTTTCAGATTGACATTGGCAAAACTTGATCGTTGTTGAAATGCTCAAAAGAAAAGACATTTTTTTCTTTTGGGGTTTTACCCACGATCAATTTTGCCGTTTTTTCTTGAAGTTTATGCAGATTACTTTACTTTACCTGGGATTCGTTAAGAGCAACACTCCGAGGCAGTTCAATTAGAAGTTTTACGAGGTTTTACGGTACATTCTATATCACTCACGCTTTTTTAATAGATACTTATTGAATGTACACACGTATTCTGTGTTTAGGTCAAACGATGAATAGTTTTTTGTAGCTCAGACAACGTATACGTTTAATTACAACATTTTTTAAGACGTTTTAAACATTCAACATTCCGACGTTGATTCAACACGGAATCAACGTCGGAAAACTACTCATCACGGGCTAGCTGGGTTACGCCACGCACTCAAGGATTTTCGCCACGCACATACAAAACAACATGCGATTTTTGTTTTGTATGTGCGTGGCGAAAATTCTTGCGCGCGTGACCCGGTTAGCCCGTGCTATTCATTGTATCGCTGTATAAATCAAATTTCACAAAACTTTTAGAAAAGTCGTTGACAAAAATATTTTGCCGATGGTGGTAATAACGACGCTTATGAATTACGAAAAGATGAAGTTTACCTCTATGGCTTTGAATAAAGTGATTTTCTAAAGCGAAAACAACCGTTTCGGTAGCTGTTGGGCAAAAAAACAGTTCGAATTAACAGTGTTGAATTCGAGTTATCTATAGCAATTTATCATTACGTGGGAACGGACCAAAGGAAATGTTCGAATTAACCATTTTTTCGAGCTATCCGTGGACGAGTTATCCATGTTTGACTGTATATATAAACTACTAGGCTGTAGTATAGAGTTAACGCTACCAATAGAGCGAACAATACCAATCGTCATTTGCATACTTTCGCTTGCTGTGAATGTTTTAACCGCCATTAAGTTTTACCAATTTTAATCTTGAAACATCCTGGCAGTCAGATCACAGCAAACATCAAAAACAGTCGCTCATGATAGAAAAAAACCTGATTATTTCTGATAAAACCAACTAAAATAAATGCAACTAGTTTTGAGTAAGTACATCTTCAACCTCAAGAAAGACACAGGCTAAGGAAGGTCACCTTAATCTGCTGCCGGAGTCGCTCGTTATCTTCCTCGCAGACAGCGAACTTGTTAATAAGTATAGACTTCTGCTCAGCGAGCCTCTGCTGCTCCGTCTCGCTCGCATGCTGATCCTGCAGGAGCCGCCGCAGCACTCGGTTTGAGTCCTCGAAAGCTGTCAGTTTCTATACAGAAATAATATACCCCTTAGACTACTGATAGACATGTACCTTGTATAACAGGTGCTTGCTCCTTTTTGCTTTGCATAAATCTGACAGACACCACTCTTACTATAGAAAAGATAAGTTTCTTTTATTTTAGATATAATTTTATTTATTTTCTTTGCAGCAAACCCTGCTGTCTAGAAAAGAAAAAAATGATTTAAATTGACATCGAAGGTCCGCACTCTCCTTAACTTAACGTAAAATTACCCTAATCATGGGCCCTAATGCACGTATATGTGATAAGAAAAAGGAGAAAATTGCCAATACAAACCAATAGTACTGCAGTTACAGTACAGACCACAAATTAAAAGAGTTATGCTAAGCTTTTCTTTTTTGTATGCCCAAAGGGGTGAGTTTGAAAAGATCCTGGAAAGGAGTTGGCAATTTATATGTATTTTATTGTTTGTTTAACATAAAGTCCCTACAACGTAAACGTTCCAATAAGAATAATTTATGTTGTAGGAGCATCTAATGCCCTGATATTAGCATGCCTAGAAAAAGTTTTTTCAAAGAGAAGACAACCTTCAAATACCTTATGCTATCCATATAGTTCATATACATTAAACAGTTATATCTTGACATTTCCACAGCAAGTCTTGAGAGTGCAAGGAAAAGTTTTTAAATCGAAGCAGATTTGAGGAAGTGAAATATGATGTCTGTGAAATATGATGTCTGTGGAATATGTCTATACAGGGAAAGCTGAAATTTGTAACATCTAAAGTTTCACATCACATTTTGACACAAGCTCTGCAGATGGAAGTCACGAGATGCTAAGGTTATTTCTAAAATGGTTATAAGATTGATGTAAGGTGTAGAGTTGAATATACTACTCGAGAATTTATGTCACCAGATGTTCACATGTACGTGATGACTAAAGAAAGAATTGATAATATGATCACTAACAGTTATGAGTAGGTCAAACTCGGTGTTCCAGAGAAAAAGTTTTTCAAAACCTGTCGACGTAAGATGGTTTTTGAAGTGTAAAAAGTTGAAGGTTTATTGAATACTACGAAATCACTTCATGAAATGTATGGTATTTAATTAATTATCATTCATGTGATTTAAAAATTCACTAATTCAATTTCTTTGAAAATTTGAGTTGAAAATTCAAATTGCTATTCACCACCACTCACCGAGAACGGATGGCTTTTACTTCTGAATGATTCAAATCAAGTGTATACACATGCAGAATAAAGTAAGGCGACTACGATATTTACTCATCTTAAAGAAACGATTGATTGAATAAGCTGAAAATCTCGGTTATAAAAGAATTAGAAGTTTTGCTACCTTTTTATAAAGTTGAGGGCATTTATCTACCGCTTACAGATATAAAGCACTCCCAAACGACTAAACCTCGAGAGTATTCCTCAAATGTTACACAGCTTGCCTCTAGCCTGCTCTTTTACTCACCGCTGTCAAGTTTTCCCTCTGTATAGTTAATAGCTTGAGATCCTCACTTGTCATCTTGTTTTCAGTTCTCAGTCTCCTCACCAGGTCCTGTAGCAGAGAAGAGAAATATGTCAATCTATTGCACAACTCGTCAAAGAAGAATTTAGCAAACAAACGAATTCCAATTAGGCAAAACAACTTCAAAGAAATTCTACTTTGATAGAGAAACTGCAGAGTAAAACCTACATGCAGGTAGGTTGTGACTACATCTCTGTGTCTAAGATCATTGAGCAGGACTATTTATAAAGGTTAGTCAACGCAAAAGAGACCGTGTTTCCCATAGCAGGGAATGACAACTACCCAAAAGAGAATAAGTTTACAAAATTGATGATGCTGACATCACCTCATTGTTATCTACATGATACTAATTGTGGAAACCTTTCGAAAGACGTATCCCAGGATTCCTAGCTTACCCGAGCGGAAACGATGAAGTCGTTCGAGAAGAATGTTAGTTCTAAGTTTACTGCCGATTGCTTCTAGTAAAAGCCTTGAGAGAACATTTTCAATCGATAAGTCGATAATTGAATGCATTGTCATTGTCAAACAAGGAAGAAACATTAGATTTCCTAAACTTCAAAAATAGCAGAAAAGCGAAAGACTATTGATTTAGGTGTGCATACCTAGTCACTTACTACATTCAACTATGCTTTAAGCGCTACATACAATAGCCTGAGAAACTAAGCGTTCACGGGTTTTTTTTAACATCGGACAAGACAGAGAACTCGAGCCAAGAATTTTATGGTGTTATACAACAAAGACAGCCGTCAGCAGAGGATGACAAATAGAGGTTAAACTTTTATACAACTAAAAATGTTGCTAACATTCTAATAGCCCTTCTAAGAACAATTCTAGAAACTTCTGGAAATTGTAGAGGCTCTCTAATGGTAAGTTTCTAGAAACTTGTCACGTATCATTTGATGAACTTACAAAATTTTTGGTAGATTTCATCAGAATGTATCGGTATTGTTTTATCATTTGCGATTGTTGTTGATGTTTGACCTGTACAACTTCAGACAGGTTGGTTGAAAGTTGACATGGCACTAACTAAGATAGTGTATATACTTGAGACTATATTGTGTTGGTCTATCAGTAGACTGATTTTGTTATTTATAAATCCGATCTATTCATAGATCTATCCATAGACTATTCTCACAAGGAGTTGTCTATCTATATATTTAAAGATGAACATACACAAACCTTTAGTAGATTTCATCAGGAAGTATTATTCTATCATTTGTGGTTGTTTTGATGTTTGAGGCGATCTGACTACCAGGATGTGTCAAGAGTAAAATCGACAAAACTTGATAACGGTTAAAATGTGTAGATCAAGCTGAACTGCGATTATGATGTCTATAGTTGCAAACAGACCGACAAAATAGATGACTCGTAACGCTGCAACTTGAACGCAACTGCCGATATCAACTATAGCAACTAGTGAGATCATTTCATCACATTTTCCTAAGCTTGATCAGATTGAACCGCAGATCAAGTTTCGTCGATTTTAATCTAGAAACATCCTGGCAGTCAGATCACGTCAAACATCAAAAACGTCGCAAATGATATAAAAATACCGACACTTTCTTATAAAATCAACTATAATTTTGTGTAAAATGTTAGTGTGTATGACAGGACTTGAGGTTCAACCCAAGTCTCGATGTCTATACAAACATGGAGACAATTTTCACCGAAACAAGATAAGCGGGAGGATCCTGCAGATGTTTAAAAGATAAACATATATAAAAAAGTAAAACTGACCTTGACACTGCCCACCTGCCTCGCCGCCTCCTGTCCATCCATCTCAGCTTCGACGAGTTTCTTGAGCAGCCGTTCCCGCTCCTGACTCAGCGACCGCGTAGAGTTCCTGTAACGAGTTGACCAGCTCATGCTTGCTTAGCTCTTACTATGATGGCAGCTACTACGCTATGAAATTAGTAGTATACTGCTGCCAGGGGTGGATGGAACCCCTGGCCAGCCTTTTACAATATGATCAACTCATCCCAATTTCATCTCCAATATTGTAATCTCCCATGAACAATGCTTGCAATGAAAGAACATCGAGCGAAACGTATTAGTACGATAACATCGATAGCCATCAGTCCGTTTCTCTAAAGTAATCCCGTTGATCAGCCCCTTTGACACCCGCTATCCACCCGCTATCAATAGTCAACTATTTCACCATTCACCGAGGCCGGGTACTATCAGAGTGAGACAAACAAGGTTATTACGACGGAATGCTCAACATTGTCAAAGGCAAGCGTAGGTAAACATGCTTTCTATAGCCTAGGCCTATCATTGTGTTGCAATGAATGGACTACAAGGGCATGAGCCAAGATGGATAATAAAGAGAATAACTCCAAAATCGATCACATTTTATGACAGCAGATCGATATAAACAATTGTGCAACAGTACAAGACACACAACTCGTCCCTGACCAGATTACATTGCATGAAACTGTTTTCAACAACAGATGCATCCATTTGTACAAGGTGACCACCTCTCTACGAATGATATCCAATCAAACAGAAATAAAACAATTGCACAATTATATAGAAATTTTAGGCAGCAAGAGATTAAAATGTGATGAAATAGACAAGAAAAGCAGTAAAATTTCATTACATAAAAAATGTAGTCAGTTCAAGCAGCGATGACGCTAGTTAACTAGTGGGATCACTGCCATCACTCAGTTAATGTACACTCTACCTCTAAGTATACTATCTAGTACTCCAGATTTATGCCTTTATGTACTCTATAAATGAACATCTTTGAAGCGTTCGTGAATCACTAAGGTAAACTTTATGACTACGAGTTTGAAACCCATACGATGCAATCTTTTTTCAAACCCCAACCATGGCTTTAGACAGAACAAGGCTCATACTACAGTAATAAATGAATATTATATATTATATTAGTATTATATATTATATTATATGAAGTCTTATATATGAATACTGGGGCATCGTAACCAGAGGGCGCACTGTATTAATTAATAAGTTAGCGTGTGCAGTCACGAAAAAAGTAAACAGTATATGGTGAGAGCAACGGTAATGGTAAGTAAGACCAACTTAGCCTTGAGTTGAAATGCACGTGTTTACAAACTTATGGTTGCAATATTTGTGAGTTCAAATCCAGCACGAAGAGAATTTTCAATCGCTAGCTATTTTCATCGCTATAGCTGGGCAGATGAATTACAAACTTTGAGATTTACCGTACTTTTCGGAGTATAAACCGCACCCTTATGTAAGCCGCATGTGCTTTATTTTCCAAAAACGATAATAAAACAATACATAGGCCGCACCTTTGTATAGGCCGCAGAACTCAGGATGGTGCTTTTTAACGCAGCAACAACTTTGCTGTTTAAAACGAAACAGTGCCTAACGGCACTGTTTCGTATTAACCGACGCTTTTTAATCTAGTGCCTAACGCAAGAGTACTGTTAGGCAATGTTTCGTATTTTCTTTCGCTGCTAAAGGCGCACTAACAGGAGAATCTGGTTAATGCGGGGTTAATGCGCCCTTGCGGTGAAAGAAAAAGCCACATATTAGCCGCACCCTTATATAAGCCGCATGGCTCAAATCATCAGAAAAAAGTAGCAGCTAATAGTCCGACAAGTTCGGTATATATAAATTGTGAACCCAAGAGATATAACATTATAATGAGCGGGTTGATGACATTTACATAGCATTTATAGCAATTGCTTGTCAAATTCAGTCTCTCATGGAGGTCCCACAACCACCTTGTCAGACAACTAGACCACCCTGAAGGTACCTGCTAGCAGCAACATCCTGTCGTAGGTCCTCCATGCTCTCACGCAGTCTCCTATTTTCTCTCTCTTTTTCCCAGAGGTCGTGTCTCGTCTCCCTCAGCTCCTCTGTTGAACGATCGAGGAGCTCAGCTGCCTCACGAGCCTCTTCGGCCTGTCAACAGTGCGAGCAAAATAAAAATAGCAACCATCTACCCACAAAAGGCATCAGGGGAATCGAATTTGGAAGCGAGCGGCAAAAACGTTGTGCAGTTTTCGAGGAATGTCATACAATTAGATGATTTAAACCTGAAAAATAAGCTTTTCTATTATTTGCTTTATGCCTAAACTAAATAGGGATTTGTCTCCCATGCGCTGTCAAGCTCTGCAAACCTGCATTTTATGCTTTAGCGAGAGATAATTTCATCCTATGACAGGATGAAAAATTGCATGTTTTCCAGCCAAAGAATCTTATCAGAAAACGAAAATAGCACAAACATAGTTATTTATGTATTCGAAAGAAGTTATAATTACTTTCGTGAGTTTCAAAAATTAACAAGAAACTATTTATCCTTTCTTTATATTTATTTGCAACCATTTTAACGATTCATAATTTTTGGAATTATCTTCCCTTTATAAATAGGCATTTTTACTCTTTCAAAGGATTTTCATTAGCAAATATTCACCATAAACTAATTTACAAGGTTGCAGGAAAATGATGATCCTACTACAACATGCATCATACAGCAGTGTGCTAAATAAACTAGACCCCCATTTATTCATTGAGCAAATTATTTAAACTTATTTATAATTTGTTGTTCCCGCCTTTGTTACTAGTAAACAAACATAAATTATATACTGCTCAGTTCGAAATCTTCCCAAGATTCAGAATATCCCATCAAATAATGTGTAGGATGCACCCAAACCTGGTTAGATGCAGTTTCTCGAACCAATGTAATAAAAAATGATTGGATTATATGTCACCAGGTTTCGTGAGATGATTCTAAAAGTTCTACATATAAATTCCTTGTGTCAAAATTTAGTTTTATACGCATCACTAAATACAAAATAAGCAGATAAAAATGTATGTGAGGTGATCATATCTATACAGATCGTTGTCTTCAACTATTAAACAAGTAAAATTTTCAGAATTTAAACTATATCATCCAAAAACCTTACTTTACAGCCTAAAATGATGATTAATTTAATATATAATTTATGACTGTTCATTATAGCGAATAAAATTTTTAGTTTTGCATTCTTTTGTGCATTCTGCTATGTTCAGACTTGGTGATTTGTTCAGTGGTTTTGACATTTCAAATCCCATACAACTAAGATTGCAAGTTTAACCATCCAGTGACATGTAGCAATGACAGTGATAAAAAGATTTCAGTTGTTGTAATAGCAAACTAGATAAATAGGTTACATAAAGGTTGATAAACAACACAAACCCATATTTTTCCATTAAAACTTTGAAATTTGCCATGCTTTTCTTATAAAAATACAACTTACCACTCTTTTTTCAATTTGTCAATGGTATTTACCAGTAAATACTCATTTTTCTCAACCGCCTGGGATAAATTCAATAATTTCTAAAAAAAACTTCTACCCTGGTTACATATGCAGTAGCTTTAAAAAAACACGGAAAAATCTAAAATAAATGTGAGAGACGTGCCTTTCAGGCACGTCTCTCAAAATTTCAACACTAAATCTTTAGCAATGATGGATGTTGTTGAAAGTGAAACTGATCTCTGGTCATGATGAACTGAAACTGCACTTGTTGACGGTTTTACCCTTTTCTGATTGGTCATATCTGAAAATTCAACCTGAGCAATTTGAAGTTTGACTAAACGTATATAAAACTCCTAATCAAAACACGCAATACGAACAAAGTCAAAACAAATCGGCAAGCGAGCTGATAGGAACACTAATGCACCAATGAAAAGGCAGCGACTAACAGTTCACATATTACAAGTACAACTTGCCTCACTCCTCAGTCCCCCGACTTCTCTCATCAAACCAGATATTTTTCTCTCATAATCTCTGGCCTTAGCAGTGATGGCCACAGTGTCTGTATCTCGGTCCTCATCCAGTTCTGTTCTGCTCATCGTGTCATAGTACGGTCCACCGAGCTCCAGTGTGCCACGACCTCCCTATAGCAGTTCATGGCAAAATGTCTAGGAGGATGTTTACATTTAGGCGGAGGCGTGAGCAAAGGAGGAAAAAAAGGATTTAGACTAAAGCTTGTAAGAAACAAAGCGCAGAAAACTAATTCTTGCACCAGCTATTTTATGTGTTACAATCACATGATCCTTTTTGCGGCATTCCAAATCAAAATTGAATCAATCAATCATGACCACCTCATCAAGGATTGGATTCGCTAATATTAAGTTGTCTAATCAAATGTGTCTAGCCAAACTACAGCGAGCATGACAGAAACTACAAGGCTGCAAACTTTTGGGTTTTTGTTTGTGTCGAAAGCCACAGTTGGTCACGAAGCCACTTTTTTAGCCTTTCATACATATAATGTATTTTTCTAAATCATTTGATTTCCATTTAGGAGCGGTGAAAGTACACCCCTGCTTGTTCTTTTTCTTGAATACTGCATCTGCATTTTGACAAACTCAAAACCCAGTTGACCACAGGCTTAGCTGGCTAGCACACGAATCTTTAGCTCAGCACTGCATCACTTCTTTAATCAACAATGACGTCACATTTAAATATGCAAATTTAAGTTCCTAACAACAGCTTTTTTAAAAACAGTTGTCCCCAATGATCACATTTATCAGAGCTAGTAATTAGGAAACCTTGAACCTCAACTATTGTATCGGTTAGTATTAGCAGTTACTAACCATTTGCAAATTCCTTCTGACAAAAGCTAATATCTGATGTCATCCAGTGTTTTTTCCATGCATGCCATGTTAAGACACTAAAAATTGTTGCAAAAAGTTCTGAGTCCTAGCAGAACCGTTAGGGTTGCGCCATACCAATGGCATGTCTGTTGAGAGGGCTCAATAAGTCTGAACGATGAAGGGTTGAGAAGTTTAAAATGGCCATGAGTAAAGCTACGACCTACCTCAAAGGTCACTCGGTTGCCTTTCGTCGTTTTGCCTGGAGCTGGAACCCAAGGTGCCTTTGGAGACTTCACTCTCACTTGTGAGGGAGATTTCATGACAGTGCTTCCGGGTGACCTTTGACCTCTCATGCTCGAAAAAGGAGACTAAAAGATAATCGGAGATGATATTTAATAATTTCTGGAGGGCTAAGTAAAATTCTATCATCATAAGTCAGTAAGTGTATTGCTATTGTTATTCCTTAAAGTAGAACATTTCAACTTGACAGACAACTTGACAGTTGAGCCTTGCGGTGTCTGGCTTCTACGTTCAACATAAATTAAACAGATACAAAAACCTAAAAATGTTTACAGTCCCTGACCTTTACCTTGACAAAACAAATCTTCGTATTGACAGTTCATGCCCAACTCTTGCTTGATAAAGATACTATTTATCCTAAGCGATCAGGAATACGGAAGCGGCTTAAAGATGAGTTTGCACAAAATTTGAGTAAATTTGACCAAAATGATTACGACATTTTTCTATCATTTGCCATTGTTTTTGATGTTTGAGGTAATCCGACTGCCAGGATTTTTTTAAATTAAATCAACAAAACTTAATCGTGGTAACAGGTTAATAGGTTTAAAGATTAATGGGTTTCGAAGAAAAACAAGTGCAAAATGAAGTCACTAGTTGTTACCATTGCAATACAGTCATACTTCGACTTATTGATCTTGGTTTTCGCTCGGTCCCGTGAAGTTCGAGTTATCCATGTTTGACTGTACAGTCATACTTCGACTTACGAGCATGATGCGTTCCGAGACTGAGCTCGTATGTTAATTTACTCGCATGTTGGTGCAATTTATTTATATATATAGAACAATTAAATTTAAATATTGATTAGTTTAATATTGATAAGTTTTGTCGATTTCAATCTTGAAACATCCTGGCAGTCAGATCACCTCAAACATCAAAAATTCGTAAATGATAGAAAAATACCGATACTGATTGATAAAATCTACAATTTTCTGCAAGTTCATCTTTGTCGCAAGACCAGGAAGCAATTAAACAAGAAGTAGAAAGAAGTTAGATACATGTTAGCAAAAATCAAACCAAGAACTAAGGCTAAAGATCAACTACTGGCAAGCCACCCTCAAACCACCACACCCTTCATGCACAAGCACATGCACTACACAGAGATGTTTAAGCAACAACTAATAAAAAAACACAAATCTTGGCTATGTTCATAACTAACTAAAAATGTTAGATTTAAATTTATTTGATCCGATATTAATATTAATACTTGATATTAAATTTATCGATTTGACTGAAGAAAATCATTGCACATATTGATGCTATATGTTGGTAGTACACTGTATGGGCAACGTTGCTCAGGCTAGTCATATTACTGCTAGTCTCGTACTTATATGGTATTTTACGAGTTTGTTCTATACAATCAGCTTCTAACAATTGCCACAATTTCAAAAAAGGTTTTCCTCAGTGTTTGTAGAGGGCCCTAAGGAAAAATTGCAGGTTGTGTTGCAGAGCTATTCAGCGAAACCTCTACCTACGATCTCCTCAAAATACGAATTTTAAAATATGAGCACCCAGACGTTACATCCCAAGTGATTTCCTACATACATTAGAAGTTTCCTAAAACATTGCAGTTTTGGATGTTAAAGTGAATAGGCTGGTGAACAATTAAAGTGCAAATAGGTCGCACTAAATAGGTCGCACTAAATAGGTCGCACTAAATAGGTCACACTAAATAGTCACAATAAATTTATCTAACAGCACCTTCGCATCCAAGCCTAGGCATCACTGAGGATACCCATCAGTGTCTCTAACATAAAGCTACACCAAAATTGTGTTTATTGCTTTATCTTTTTATTATTTGATATAAATATACTGTATGTCCCAGCATATAAGCCATCCCTAGAAAAACAGTGCTGAATTCAGGGAATTTATAAGAATGCACACATAAGCCGGCCCTATAAACCGTAACACTTTGTATGTACCTATCAAACCAAAAGGTTTTCTTCAAGTGCAAGCCATCGCTGCTTTATGAAACAAACTAAGTAAAAAGGCTACTGACCACATGTTCAGCATGGTTCGAGTTGTAGTTGTTGATATTAAGTTAGCATAATGTCACTTCATTCGCTTTCAATCAGTTACACGCGTATGAGCCAGACTTCTCGGTTTAGTAATTTTTTTGCGATCTAGAATTGGCATTTATGCGGGAATATACGGTAATTTAATTTCTCTTTTACACTTATGTTGTACACAGTTTTATACTGTATATGCTCTGATAATGCTGTGTGAACACCTGCAGCAATTACTGAAAGTTATCCCAGGTATTGGGTTGTATTATGAATTATGGTTGAAAATAATGAAGCGCAGACAATTATATGTTCATCAGTATTTCCGAAAACACATAAGAAGCTTGTCTACCCAAGCATTACATAGTGCAATTTCACTGTGTTTCATAAGGAAGCAAAGTGGTGGTTTTACAAGCAATTTGGAAAAATTTTAGCGCGGACAGTTTGTGTATGTAGAGCTGTCAACAAGATCATTACATAACATCTTAAGCAACTTCGATCTCGACTTTATAAAATGAAAAATTAATTAAATAAAAAACCCGTTTTATTTAATCTAAGTAATTTAATTCTAAATGCTTAATTATCTAGATGAATACTCAGAGTTGCAAAGGTAATAAAATCTTGCACCAAAAATTTATCTTTATTCAACAGATACATTCTGATATAATTTACCATTCTGACTTTCAAAGGAAGATTGTTTGTTTCAATTGTCTGTTTTTGTTTGCGAAATAAATTAATTTATTCAACCTAATTCAGCCTAAATAAAAACTAGAAACTTCAATGATTAATCTCTAGAAAACAACTAAATATATAATAAATTAAATCTGCCCATAAATTTATATCCCTTGAAGAATCAGTATATACCCATAATTGACATGACGCCGATTCCCAGAGTAGCTCCACCCACTCATCACGTGACCAAGCAACTAGTCGACCTCCGACAAGCATAAAGCAAAATGGCGGCGGCTACACGAAGTTTACATTGTTTACCGAGTGATTTTGGTGAAAGCTTTTTACCATATATTCCAACTCTTAGGCAAAGAATTCAAGGAAGAAAGCATGCAAATGAAAGTTTCTTTGCATCAGTGAATGTGTTTGTTGAAAAAAAAAAAGATGAATAAAGTACTGTGAAGGAGACAACGTACCGGTCACAGCGAAAGAATGAGAAGCCGCTGAAGGTCACTGACGCACACTGTTCTTGTAAAGCGGGGTAAATTAACTCTTTAATTCTTACAAAAATAAGTGTATGTTTTAGTAATATTCACCATGACTGCCTCATTTTCGTTCCATGAGTCCGATCTATACCAGGTACAGCACCTGTCAAGATTAGACCAAATAATTTGTACGTTGACAGTTTTTTTTTTACGATTTTTGATATGGCAAATGGGAGATTGGAAGCATTCTGTGCAACATGTCTATTTATATTATTTTAGGCACGTTACTGTCAAGATGTGCATTAATTGATACATTTAATTTTTGATTGAATTTAATTGAGACCCATTATTTCACAATAAGACATTTAAATTTCAGAGCTGAAGGGGAATGTGTCCATGTCTTGGGACTATTTCTCAAGTTGACGGACTGGCTGACCAGTGGCCTGAAAGAAGTTCCCAGTGAACCAGCCTGCACATCAAAACCGCAGGAATGGGACAGGCCAAGGGGGAGAAAAATCATTGCAGAGCCAGTGTCCTCCATGATCATCAGTCGGCTGGTAAATGAAGACCGAAAGAAATGCCCACTGACTGCAGACATAACTGACAATAGGTATAAAATTAAAAAAAAGTAGTGAGTTTCAACACTTTATTGAAGACACATGTGTTTATAAATTAAACACATGTGTTTTAGTTACAATGCTATGAATAAATAGTCAACAATTCTTCAAGTATGAATTGAAAAAGTGTTCCTTATAATAATAAAATTTTAATACAAAATCTCTAAAATATATACAAAGTGTGATAATACATTCTGTTTCACTTTATTTCAGAAAAGTTCAGCTGTTGAACAGGGACATTGAGCTTCTGGCCGCTATGAGGGGTACACCACTTGGGTACTTAACACCCAAGCCATACAAGACAGTGGCCACCAGCAGTAGTGAACAGAATGCTGGCTCAACGCTAGAGCTAAATATATTGGATATATATAGCCGAAATATACTGGCAATATTTATTTCTCTTTAATGTACTTGTGTCCAATTATTTATGTGTGTTTCAAGTGACCAGCTATTTTTCTCACTTGGATAAAAAATGACTGTGGGAATAATGATTAATTCTGCCCTTAGCATAATGTACATGTATGTTAATGTTTGTTCTGTTTATCGTATGAAGTCAATATTTTGTAGAAATTATCTTTATTGAAATTCAAATAAAGTCACAAAATCAAAAACGATGTTAATGGAGTCACAAAGACCCCCATTGACATCGTTTCACCATTTTAAATCATCTAATAAACGGTAAAAATAGAAACAAGATTAACGTTCAAAACAACATTCACTATAGTTGCTTGTCGGAGGTCATGGCGGATAGCAACATCGGTTGCTAAGCCTCGTCGTATCTAGACGCTGATTGGTCAATAGTTTAGTTTGATTGACAGGTCGCGTCATGTCAATTCTCTAGCGCTAAACTAATCAAGATCGGTTAACAGCAGTGAGAGGTTGGTAAACTTCAGCCATTTTAAAATGTGTGTTACTAGAATTTTGAAATTTAAAACATTCAAATTAAATTTAATGTTCCTCAATGAAATTTATAATCATCATAAAAATGGCCTAATATAATATGGCCTCTGACTGCAGAAATGTGTCTGCAAAACCTCTTTGTTGAAATAACAACTCCTGCAAACAACATCATTGAAGCAAATATATTACTTTTAGTAATTCCTAAAAGTAATATATTTGCAGATAAAATGTATTGAATATTGTCAATATGTGTATTTTAATCTAACCCCAAGCAAGCGACCACTAATTCATAGCCAGAAGTTAGCATTAAGCTAAAGGTTAGGGAAGGCAACACACAACCGAACCTCTGTGGAGTGTCGACTACCGACTAGGTTCTTAGGCTTCTTCACGTGAACATGGACTGTTGTGTCATCATCGACGTGCACGTGTAGAGGAGACGATTTCCCTGACATGGTCTATCTTACTGAGAATTTAGTAAATGAGGTGTTAACAGTTCAGTTACTTCAACACTGCTTGTACTTGCTCTAGTACTATAACAACCAATTTATTTTGCAATTGAAAAGAATAACATGATAGAATAACTTGCCGTTACTTTATTTTATTGAAAAATGAATGATACTCTTCTACAACTAAAATTAACACAAATTATGCTTCATTTGTGGGAGGACTCCCCTTTCTATAGCAAACTCTATTTTTTCAGCCAAGTCATCGATTTATTAATTTATAATGCATTGATTTATCTGGCTAACCTATTTTAACGCTATATCCCTAATCTTACTGTTATAGGTAAAGTTTTCAGGTATGTAAGTGTATTCAAGTATGTAAGTTTTTAAAGAACAAATGTAAGTGCTAATTTGCAGGTAAGTGTATCTTCATGCATGTATATATTAATTATTTGTACACATGTACTTGACATCTCAATGTTGAGATTAACTCCTTGATGGGCAGCATAAGATAAAATCAAAATTCACCATATAAAAGCCATATAAATTCAAACACTATCAAAAGCCACAAAAGAAGTCACACAATAAAAGAATTAATTAATTAAAGAATCTACTGAATTAATTAATCAATTAATTAATTAAAGAATTAACTAATTAATTAATCTACTGAATTTATAACTAAAACCAAAACTTCAAACTAAAACTTCAAACTAAAACAAATATTTTTTTTAATTTCAACTAACAACGCAATAAACAAAATATAGTTTATTTATTATGAGTCAACAACAAAAAAAACTTTGAAATTTTAATTAAATAATTCTTTCGCGGTGGGCTACTGCTAGTGGTGATTACTTTTACAGTATGATTAAAAACGATCTACTTTTGGTTTCATATTTCTATTGATTTATTAAGGTTTTTTAGTTCAATTTTCCCCATAGTCTTATATTGTATTTTTGTTCAATATATATATTGAATATTTATTTAAACATACAATCTATCTGTACTCTTGATATATGGTATGATTTTATTTGTGCAAATTAAAGCTACACCATTGTAATTTTAATATTAAAAATGAGACATTGCATTAAAAATTATCTGAAAACTTCACCACCTTTGAAAATAGAGAACTTACAATAAAAATGGTAGAAACAGTTTGGTGTTTAGCAATATGGGTATAAATGTAAATAAACGAACATCCGTACAATATGATTGTACTTAATGGTTGCAAGAGTAAGACCATTTTATAAATATACATAATTCAAATAACAAGGTTTTCATTATTAGGAATACAATGATGAAATATGTAAAGCAATATTTGCTTGCAACACTGATAAGATTTTCCAACAAAGACCGCATATCGTGCCTTAAAAAGCATGGGAACACGATTTAAACTTTTTACACAATTTTTTTCCATTTAATTTTGTAATTTTCTGTTAGTTTACTCTTCTAAAGTTAGTTTATCCTTACGATCTCAGTTTTCATATATATATATATATATATGTATATATAGTTCTAGGACAGAAGGATTGATATAATTGACAAGTTCTAATAAAAGGAGTATATGTGCCCTTTTTGTCGTGTTTTGAATTTTACTGTATTCAGAAAAAACGATGATTCGAGTTGTTCAACACAACACTTCACATATAGTTTGAGTATGGCAATTCTTCTTTTTGATAGCGATTGAAAAAATGGTAGTAGTAAAAATGGTAAAAAAATTAACTTTCCCTGTACTATTGTATGATTCGTTGAGAACATAACTTTGTATTGTTATTAGCCCAAGCATAAAACCAAAATTGTTATAAATATTTGGAGCAAGCGATATATTTTAGTAGGCCAGATAGACCAGTCATAATGAATAGAGCAAATAATTCAAAAAGAAACAAACCGCTATTACCACATTCACGAGCATTTGTTAAGGTGGCCACGTAACCCAGTTTTTTTTTCAAACTATAGAAGATACAGATAAAAGCAAAAAATGATCTGCATTTGGCTTGAAATACAGCTTCTCCAACTATTGGTATTTAACTTCTAGGTCAAAGTAAGGTCTACACTAATGAAGAACTATTTCGAAAAAAGGTTTATCAGATGTACGTAAATCATAATTCAAACAAAAACTTTGTTGCTGTTAGTATAACACCATACAAATTTAAAACAGTGTAGTAACCTGAGTTGGTGTTAAAAGTGATAGGAAAGCCTCGTCATCACGAAAACTGTATTGCGATCACAAATTAAATTAATGTTAGTTCGAAAACGCACGCGAGTTCTTGGCCGTTGATTGGTCAGCTAATAGCGCCTTTCCAAATAGAGTGCATCGAGTTTATTCATACTTTATTTATGGTATTCTAGTCTAATTAAGTACTCGTTCTCATCTATGTAAACGTCGTGCCGTTAAGTCTATCGAAAAACAGCAGTTACCTATAGATGTGGCAGCTCTATAGGCAACTCCGGCACAGCGAGTGCCTATAGAGCGCGTTTTTTCTTTCGGCACAGCGAGTAAAAGTAAGAGTTTTTGCTGGGCCACGTTCGCTTCCGGTAAATAATTTTTCTTTCAAAATGGTATTGCAATTTATTTATTCGCTGCCATTTGCAGTTTTAGAGCACCCTAATTTAAGATTAAAGAAGCCTGGCTTTTTAAAAATGCCATCGGCTATGACGGTTTTTGGAATAGCAATGGCTTCATATTTTCTCGTCACTGGAGGTGAGTGCGAAAATAAAATTATATACCGATTGGGTTTGGCTATTTCTAAAAATGGACAAAATTAAGTGCATTATTTGTCTCATTTTCTTATTACTTACATCTCAAATTGATAGAATATCTAAAATTCATTGTATTGCTGTCGTATGATGTAATATCTTTTTAATATTTTACAAACTCACATTTTACTCACAATGATTCAACCATTATATATCTTTTTGATGTTGCAGGAGTCATATACGATGTGATTGTTGAACCTCCAAGCATTGGATCAACCACAGATGAAAGAGGCAATTCACGACCAGTTAGTTCAGTGTAATTAATCTCTTTCACCTAATTTTTGCTTTGAATTTTCTTTCCAATCACTTTTTTCATCTTATATTACAGGTTGCATTTATGCCCTATCGAATTAATGCTCAGTACATAATGGAAGGATTGGCATCAAGTTTCTTGTTTGCGTTGGGTGGTATGGGCTTTGTGATTCTTGATCAGACCAACAATCCTCTGACTCCAAAGCTCAATAGGATGCTGCTCATTATACTTGGTTTTGGCAGCATTCTTTTATCCTTCTTCATGCTCCGAGTCTTTATGAGGATGAAACTTCCGTAAGTCGAATGTTATAAATCTCTCATTTGCAGGGTTGGTCGATTAAAATCAAATGATTTAAATCATCCTAGAAAGTCACGTTTGATGATTTTTTCCATGTCAAAGGCTGTGATTTAAATCATACTAAAATATCATGCTTGATTTATTTTCTTCAGAACTGAAGAAAATCTTCCATCTCACTGAATATGAACTGCACAACTTGGTCAAAATTTAAATAAAAACAACTTTCAATAAATTGAAGTGATGCAAAGTTGTTTTGTTATGTTGCTAATGTTTTCATGTGGCACACTTCAACAAGATAAAATATTATTATGTTGGCAGTTATGAAAAAAACTGGTAATTGATGTTTTCCAAAAATCCGATTTAAATGAAAAAAATTATGATTGTTTCTAATCCAGTTTATTTGTTTTATTGTTATTATCATGTAGGCATCAAGCTGATCTTCCACACTACTATTAGATTGCCAACTTTCAAAACACTTTTGTTCAACTTAAACCATAACTGTCACGAACAACTTTTATCGTATTTATTAGGTAAATCAGACACGCAGATTCCGATTTTGTACTCAAAATAAAGATTAGTCTACTAACCTTCAAAGTAATTTTGGCTTTTTTAAAGTGTTTCAATATCCGTTTCGAAAACAACACAATCGGCATTACAAGCTCCGCCCATAAATATGTGATGAAACCTAGCTTTTTCAGGAACGGAAGTTAGGAATGTTTAGTCCGATTTAGAATAATAGAGATTGGTGTCTTAAAACCCATTATTATCTAAATCCAGCCTGTAAAATAATTTCAGTTTTTTATGAAAGGTATATAAACTATTTAAAATTGCTCGTAGCTTGTTACATGACGTTTAAGTGGGCTGAACGCCGAGAAAAATGAGCTCAAAAAGCGCGGTTTATTCATAAGCAAGCGTTGTTATAGCGCTTTTTTAAATATGCAATGCTAAATAGCTTATCTATCTTTCAGAAAAGACTGATATTATTTTTAAGGCTGAATTTAGATATTAATGGATTTTAAAACACCCATCTCTATTATTCTAAATCGGTCTAAACATCCCTACGTAACTTCTGTTCCTAAAAAGCTAGGTTACGTCACGTATTTATGGGCGGAGCTTGTTATGCCGATTGTGTTGTTTTCGAGACCGATATTAAAACGCTGTAAAAAAGCCTTCATTACTCTGAAAGTTAGTGGACTAATCTTTATTTTGAGTACAAATTCGGAATCAGCGTGTCTGATTTACCTAGCAAATACAATAAAAGTTGTTCGTGACAGTTATGGTTTAATAATTCCTGATCTCTGTCTTTTCATTTTTCCTCTTGGTATGTATGTGGTTATTTAGAATGATTGTTTTTTACATAACAGTCATTTGACCGTGGTAAAATTGCAGTTTTAGCCTGCAATGGAAAAAAAGCGGTTGTAAAAGTTCTAAGTTAAATGAGTAATGCTGTTGTTTTGAAAGAATTATTGGTGAAAAAATATGTCACTGATCAAAGGCCTTCCTCATTTTAGGAGACAAGTTAAAAATGCTGATATAGTATTATATGATTGTGTTTGTGCTTTTAGAGGCAGTGATCAACGAGTTACGAGTATTACCCTGGGACACTTATGTATTCGCATCATCTAACTTTCGCGTTTTCGCGGAGTCATCCTCTCGCGAAATTTTCATGAGCGAAACTAAACTATCATAACGAACTAGCGAAAACGCGAAATTATAAAGCTTTGTTCATTGATATCCACAATAAAATCGTCATATAGAGAGACCTAGACGTCATTGATAGTCCAAGAAACAAATGACAATTGTGTTATCGATCTCGTCCACACATTTCTACCTACGGTTTACAAATACAAACTAGTCCCAAATTGAAAAAATTTTCTTACTAGCGAACTGGACCTGAGGAATCTAATCTGTTTGTTCCACTGCATTTATTTTCATATCACTATATTTTCGCACTCATCAGAGCTGCGAAATTAAGTTGCAGCGGAATTTTACTCTGTGTGCTACTAACGGAACTAAATATTAGCAAAATAAGTGTCCTAGGGTAGTGTTTACAAATTTGCTCTTTTGGAAGTGTTTCATATCAAAGATTGTCCATCTTTTGTTTTTGAAGTAGGTAGTCAGTTTCAAATCATCATATTTAATACCATCATTGTATTGTTTGTTAGTTTTTCCCAATCATCTTCTCCTGCTTATCCATGATGTTTGACAATCTGTTTTCTATGTATTCTTGTAGAGGCTACTTGTCCAGTTAGCAAGCCTCGTGATGAGAAGATTTTCGTCCAATAAGCTCACTCAAATTGACACTAGTGTCCAATCAAATGTTAGATGCCGCTATAGCTATACAACGTTTGTACTGCCTTGTATATAGTGTTCCTGGCAAGTTTGTTGAGAGAACAAATACATTTGTCGATTCTAAACTTCTGTTTAATGCTACAAGTATTATATTGTCTGTCAATTATCTTTCCATATTGGCTTCTGTTGCCCACAATAGATAATGCTTCTCATCCACTGCTAAATTATGCTTTTTAATGTCATGCTAGCCTTTTTTCAACTTCAAGAAATTGAGTGGTTGTCAATGACGCCCCCAACGTAGAAGCTTGGAAAAAATCATCTGCTAGTTTTATTTAAAAGGCTGTCAGAGAATATAGAACACATCTTTGAGAAGTGACTCCTTTTCAGACTGCAGAGAGCATGCACTGTAGTTGATGTTGTTAATCTCCTTCCCTGAGAAGGCTAAGCTTATGAGAAACTATGCAATTCTTATGAGAAACTGCAATGATTATGAGAAACTACGCAATGCTTATGAGAAACTACTCAATGCTTATGAGAAACTACGCAATGCTTATGAAAAACTACGCAATGCTTATGAGAAACTACGCAATGCTTATGAGAAACTACGCAATGCTTATGAGAAACTATGCAATGCTTATGAGAAACTATGCAATGCTTATGAGAAACTACGCAATGCTTATGAGAAACTACACAATGCTTGCGAGAGACTACGCAATGCTTACGAGAAACTACGCAGTGCTTGTGAGAAACTACACAATGCTTATGAGAAACTAAGCAATGCTTATGAGAAACTACGCAGTGCTTATGAGAAACTACGCAATGATTATGAGAAACTACGCAATGGTTATGAGAAACTACGCAATGATTATGAGCAACTACGCAATGATTATGAGAAACTATGCAATGCTTATGAGAAACTGCAATGCTTATGAGAAACTATGCAATGCTTATGAGAAACTATGCAATGCTTATGAGAAACTACGCAATGATTATGAAAAACTACGCCATGCTTATGAGAAACTACGCAATGCTTATGAGAAACTACGCTATGCTTATGAGAAACTACGCAATGCTTATGAAAAACTACGCAATGCTTATGAGAAACTACGCAATGCTTATTAAAAACTATGCAATGCTTATGAGAAACTATGCAATGCTTATGAGAAACTACACAATGCTTATGAGAAACTACGCAATGCTTGCAAGAAACTACGCAATGCTTATGAGAAACTACGCAATGCTTATGAGAAACTATGCAATGCTGATTAGAAACTATGCTATGATTATGAGAAACTATTCAATGCTTATGAGAAACTACGCAATGCTTATGAGAAACTATGCAATGCTGATTAGAAACTACGCAATGCTTATGAGAAACTATGCAATGCTTATGAAAAACTACGCAATGCTTATGAGAAACTACGCAATGCTTATGAGAAACTACGCAATGCTTATGAGAAAATATGCAATGCTGATTAGAAACTATGCAATGCTTATGAGAAACTATGCAATGCTTATGAGAAACTACGCAATGCTTATGAGAAACTACGCAATGCTTATGAGAAACTATGCAATGCTGATTAGAAACTATGCAATGATTATGAGAAACTATTCAATGCTTATGAGAAACTACGCAATGCTTATGAGAAACTACGCAATGCTTATGAGGAACTATGCAATGCTGATTAGAAACTATGCAATGATTATGAGAAACTATGCAATGCTTATGAGGTTCTTCACCACCTGGCTCTGTTTCTAGCGTTTTTCTTTATTTACATAGCACCCTTTACATGTCTCCTTTTTCTCGGCGAGCTCATAAATTTTGACAGTACTGCCAAAACGACTTGTCTCGATATTGTGGGCCACTAAATCATAAAATCAATTTTCATACTTTGCTTAGAACCTTCTAAGCAATGGAAACAATGAGCTTATACACAGTGGTTCTACCGTCTTTTTAGATGTATTGATTTCACAGCTGTTTCCTTTGTTTCATTAATGCTTGGTAATTTTTTCCTAAGCTATGCAAATTATTTAGACAGAAATATAATCGTGAAAATGGCTAAAAAAGCTTATTGCTACTCACTTTTAATGATATTGTTAAATCTGTCACCAAACATAAACTTCTGCAAATGTGTTATATTTCTGTGCAAAGTATTACAGCTTTTTCATTGCATAATGCTGTGGCTAGATGTTAATAAGCTTGCATTTTGCATTTCTACATTGTTTAATATGTGAAATGAGTTGGTGAGTACTACTAGTTATATGAATATGCTAGTACTATTAGTTATATGAGTATGCTAGTACTATTAGTTATATGAATATGCTAGTACTGTTAGTTATATGAGTATGCTAGTACTATTAGTTATATGAGTATGCTAGTACTATTAGTTATATGAGTATGCTAGTACTATTAGTTATATGAGTATGCTAGTACTATTAGTTATATGAATATGCTAGTACTGTTAGTTATATGAGTATGCTAGTACTATTAGTTATATGAGTATGCTAGTACTATTAGTTATATGAGTATGCTAGTACTATTAGTTATATGAGTATGCTAGTAGGTACTATTAGTTATATGAGTATTTTAGTGCTACTAGTTATACGAGTGCGTTAGTACTACTAGTTATAGGAGTAGGTTAGTAGTTATATTGTGCATTATTACTTGGTCACAACCCTAATTGTTACATCTGATGACTGTTTAGCGGCAGCGCCTACGGTTTTTACCAAACACCTAAACATATAATTCTTTTGGAAACGCAAACCAGGAATTAGTTGGTACTACCTATCAGATAGCCAAGTAGCAGATGCAAAACCTTATCAGAATTTGAGCTCTATACTAATTTAGGTAAGACTTGTGCTTTGACATGTGCTTAAAAATTGTTGTGTTAAATTATACAATTATTGGCAGAATCTTGTTGGGGATTTGGTCCAAATCCAAATAATGGTTTCAAATGGTGTATAGCACAGCAATCAATCCTAAAACTGCTGCAAATAGAAGTTAGTTTTATTTGTTAATGTCGTGATCTCTGCACTAGAAATTACCGGTATATAAAATTGACTGTTTGTTTGGAAACTAGCATATTGGTTTCCGGTTTGGTCAGGGCGGGCTTTCTCATACGCGGCACCGGTTTCGCGGCCTGAGCAGATGACCGCCGGTCCTATCGTTATAAGCAGGCTCATTATGTACTTTCACAGCAAAATCATTCGGTTGAGCCAATCATTCGATAAACTGACGAATAAGGGGTGGAGCTATTGTTCAATAACGACGACCTGCTATCTACCGGCTATAATAGCGAGATCGCGACCGATATGTTCTCCATTATATCTTGGATTGTTTTAACTATACTGTTCTTGCTAGGAATAACATAGCAGAAGCTTTTACTCTTGTCTTCTAGCTGTAACACTTTCTTCTACAGATATTTTGTCATTAGGCTTAAATCTTTAATGCGTTTATCTTGTTTACAAGTCACTGAAGTTTTCAGGTTATATTTGGTTTGCAGGTCTTCTAGAAAACTAACAAAAATTTTAAAATAATTTTCTGTAAAAACTAAATGGGCACTATATCTATGTTAACATTTTCACTTCATAAGGAATCAAATAACACAATTGCTGATGCCTAGTTTTTTAGTTAATGCTACTAATGCCTAATGCTAAAGTATCACATTTCGGACCTCGCTTTCGCACACGTTATGCAGTGAAGTTTTGCGGTTGCCTCTCGCTAGTATAGCGACTTACGGCGCTTGCAAACACTACTATGTGGGATATATTACAAGTTGACTGAACTTACCAAATGTGATTAAATAAATATGGTAGTATTAGTGTAGTACGTGTGTTGGTCAATGATTCAGTAACACCTGTGATTAGTTGTGAGTAGACCGAGCTGTGCATAAATAAGATACCGTGTGTAGACCAATACAACAACAATGTATTATCTAGAAAATTACAACTTGCCAGAATAAGTAAATACAAACGCGTAGTCAAACAAAAACGTACTCAAAGAAACTTAGCGTATATCATTCTCAAGCACAATGATCAAAAAGCTGCTATTAATAGTGTAAAAAAAAAAGTGGATGATAAGTACGACACCGAGTTTCCACCATTGTCGTTGCAGAACAAAACCCTCAAAATGGAAATGATAGCCCTGAAAAGGGCTGAGGTGGTTGGTGGGACTACTGGCACTCAGAAATCGATTTTGACTGGTGAGTCCAGTAGCCCGAGAGGGTCACTGTCGTCCCCAATTTGGTCTACCGATGAGTGAACGATCTTGGACTCCACTTCATGCTGTGCAGTAAGACAAGTGTCACGGGCTGGCCTCCAGTACGACCGTCGGTCCTGCCGTGGCCTTGCGTAACGTTGCCCTCGGTGATTGTGTTGACGACGGGGTAAACACGCCCTCGGTCTCTGGGGTTCAGTCTGGGTAGACTGTGTTCTTCGGTGCTCAGCAGAGATGTGCGCTTGCTGGAGAGGCTGGGTGGTGAACACCTCATCACAAGAGTAGCAGCGGTGTCTTTGTACACGAGCGTGCCTCTGTAGGTCGCGCTTCTTGTTGCAAGAAAAATCGCAAAAAGTACACGAGTGTTTCATGCTTGTAAAAGCGAATGAACTGTCAGTGTGTGTACTCGTATTTATAAACAGTCAGCATGCGTAAGAGAGTTGATGACGTCTTTTCTAAGCCTATAATCCAGCAGCTTCAAATCGCAGACACAATGGATCTATATTACGTTCGTCGCAATTCAGACAAATTTGAATAGTCATTTATAAGGCGCACGCTTAACACTTGTCCAATGTAGAGTATATGTATGTGTTATACTAGCAATTTTTTTATGTTAACCATTTATTACCATATTGTTCTAAGATTTGCATGTTACTATACAAACAAAAAAAATTATTAATACTCGTATTGTGTGATTAGTTATCAAATTAGTTAGACAAATGTTATCGTTTTTGTATTCGAAATATGTTATTGTGGAATTGATTGACCTGATTACTGTGCAGCCAATCAATTGTAGATTTTTTCCTGGGATTGCTATATAACCTGTCAGTTTTATCATTGCTGGTGGGTTACTGCTTGGTACTGAGAGATATAACACCAATAAAGATACCGCGTTCTTTACAATAAGCTCTGCTTGATTTTCAAAAGCATATAGTGTATAAAATTCTTGTCACTGTTTCTGACTTTAGCATTGTGATATTAGCCAGTGTATCACAGCTGCATTCACTATAAGTGCTATTGACCGAACATCAAGAATTATTGCGCTTGGCTTGCTAGGGTGTAATAGTTGAGAAAAGACACCATCGAGTCTGCTTATCGGCTCACTCTCGAGTCTGTTTATCGGCTCACTCACAAGTCTGTTATCGACTCATCGAGTTTGCGTGAACTCGCTTTTGAGTTGGGAGTTGTCTATCCTTGTCGAGTAGAATTTACTTCAATAGTCTGTCGTATAAATAATTGAATTCCGAGAGTGGTCCCAAAAGCTTTTGCTCTCTTTGAACACCTCGGCTTCTCCTAAAGAAAAAATAAAAGCTAGCAATCTTCTGGTTATTAAACTAACAATCCAACATTTATTTTATTACTTATGCTACAATGTTATGTTTAGCAATTGCCTCCACCATCAAAAGAGAGAACAACTCCCAAATGTGAGCATTTTATGTTTGCTATTTTTATCCCACAATCCTCTGTACGTCTCTCTCATCCTGCATAAATTATGAAGGCAATACACGTAAATCAAAGCTCACACTGTTAAATCCATGGCATCGAGCTATATCTCAACACCAGTTACCTTAACCTTCGCTTTTTGTAAGCCAGTGTTCATAGATAATAATGGTAACTAATGCTTACAGTTGACAAACGAGTACAGAACACAGGCTATCAATAGATTTGCAAGATTTAATGAGAAGCTAACTCAGAAAAGGCAAAGACCTGTTTTGGCAATCAGTGTTATATTAAAGACTCGATAATGCATAGCCTGACCACATAATTTCACCACAGTATACTAGGTGCATTGCGAGAGGCTGCCTTCAGCAACACTTGTGTTTTCTCGCATGCAGCTTTCACAATTTACATCAGCAACTGAGTCCTATCCTTTCATTACTTGTCTGTCATATTATAATTTAATTCTATCATCTTACCGTATGTATCAGCAGATAGATGGATGAGTGGCTGAGGCGATACACCACAAAGTCAGAGGCAGACATTCCTGCACTAAAAGAGTGTCTAGAGGGCATCCAACCTCGTGATATCTCATGGCTCATGCGATCTATCAGGAGACATGACTCACCCACCGCTGCGATAATAGCTGCTCAAACAGGTCACACAGAAGTCTCGCGTCTGCTACTAACTCGGCTTAGAGAATCAGCTGATGAGCTGCTATGTGAGAAGGAGGAGGTGGGAAGGGACCTCGGTACAGCACTTCACAGGGCAGCTCGAAGATGGCACGCAATGGCTTTGTATGCCATGCTGGGTTTCGCGACTCTGGAGACTATTTCATTTATACTCGACCTCAAAAACCGAGAAAAAAGAACTCCACTAAAAGAAGCTCAGCATGAGAAGAAGAGGGAAACAGCAGAACTGCCAATGAGATGGCAGCAGCAACCGATATTGGAAGGTAGAATACATTATAATAGTATCAACTACTCTCACTCTGCCTTTGCTGAAAGCATCCACACACAAATCACTTGGTGTTTCATTATTAATTATATTAATAATTTTTATTAAATTTACTGGCGGTCTTCTATTGTGCTCTAGAAAATAGTCAGACGTGATGCGGTGAAGCACCGAGAATGAGTATCTACACATTTACAGCGTTGAAGTTTTGATACACAAAGTTGAATGTCGGAAGTTCAAATCCCGTTTATAGCGTTAATTTAATCTCAACCCCTAACCGTGTTTTCATTCAAGCGATTAAAATAACTTATGATAGCATAAATATGATTTCAATATGTAATGTAACGCTTAGATAAGCGTTTTTTTACTTATAATGAGTAAAGTGCATAAAATTTCATTGTATTTTATAAATAGCCTAAATTATGAAACAGTAGAAGATAGAAGTACCGTATTTTTTGGGCTATAGGGAGCATCGTATCATTGGACGCAGTCTCAATCTAGTGGTCTATTTCTGTACTTACCAATACATGAAGCACACCATATTATAAAACAATTTTTAAAACAACAAAGATGAAACGGTGATCTTAGTCAACTTTATTGGATAAAATATGCACTCGTTTTCCAACATTTTGTTCAATATTCCGGGTTCATCCTCATTATCAGGCTTGCCGACCAGTAGTGGCTCAACATTATGCCAATTTCCTTAAAAGCTCTAACAATAGAAACTGGCTTTGTCGTAGCTCATGTGTCCACATTCCATCCGCATATGGTGACCCAACTTGTACAGCTCAGCGGCTAACCTGTGTTCCTTTAAGAATTCTATAGAAAACATCTGTGCAGTTGCATCGTATGTAGCCTGGGCATGGCTCTCGTGGGGATTGAGAGAAAACCTGGGACACATAGCAACACGCGGGGAAGACAACTCTAAAAG
Organism: Watersipora subatra; assembly: GCF_963576615.1. Lineage (NCBI taxonomy): Eukaryota > Metazoa > Bryozoa > Gymnolaemata > Cheilostomatida > Watersiporidae > Watersipora > Watersipora subatra. Next base: position 59,348,740 of record NC_088713.1, read on the forward strand.
TCGACTTCTGAAGTCGCTAATATCACCATCGTTATTTCCGAAAGAGTATCGTGTGACGGTCTTATTTATGATCTACACAAGTATTATGTATTATTGTTAATCTGAATTGGCAGCAAACAAACGCTGGTTAGTAAGTATGAAATGTTGGTTGCATAATAAATCAATCACGAGAATTATATTATTTCATATGTTCAATTCATTATATTTTAATATGATTTAATAAAAAATGAAATCGATTGAATAAAAAAATTCACAATAACAATACAAACATAGCAAACGAATAGCAATAGAACGACAAAAATGAATCGCACGCTGCTAGTAAAGAAAAGTTTGTCTAGTAAAAAGTAATCTCAGTTTTATTTTACTCACGAGTATTATGATTACTTGCGACAGTTATTATGAACAACTCGGACCTAACACTGCAAAACGGTGCCATCTGAAAGCAAATACTCTTTTCCAAAGCCAGTAGGAAGAACTATAAATTGGTCAAAACCTGCGATAATATGTTGTAAAGCTTGAAACTGTTCTGGCCTCAGTGTGACAATGCCTAGCTTTGATAGTAATTTTTGAATTGCTCCATTTTGTATCAGTATAGGAAATGAAACTGCTAACGTGAAAACGCAAGAGAATAGTTACCTATGGTTCTTATCGTTTTAATATCAAACGGGGTGTTACGTAACCACCCAGTCTATCAAAAATACAGGGCTTTTTACTAGATCAAGTCACGTGACCGTGACACTAGGCTTTTAAACGCGCCACATCTAATACATCGTGAGATCTGAATCTAACGACACGCTTCAGTATCAGTCTGAGCATCATATGTAACATATGTCGCTAGTTTTGCAGAAGTTATCTTACCTTTTTTTCGCTATGTGTCCCAGGCTCTCTCTCCCAATCCCCCACGAGAGCCATGCCCAGGCTACATCGTATGTATTATGTTTAATTGCGCTGGTACTTTATTGTATGTTGTAATACATGTCTTGAACTATACCAATCGCAAAAGCTGCTAAAATCAGTCGCTAATAACTTGTTCAACCAATTAGCAGCGTTTGATCGATGACTTTAGTGTGCATGCACAGCTCTAAAACTTCTGCAAATTTTGGCTGAATGATTTCGTGGTTTTCGTGATTTCGTGGTTTTCGTTGATTACGGTATGGCCACGTGTGGCCATACCGTAAAACCTTTCAACATGATGATGGTAGTTAAAACAGAAATGATCTTAGGACTGAGAGATTGGTCAGAGCTTCTTCATGCTACTTGGTTGATGCTAGTAATCTATAGATATATTTCTCAAAGTTTGTGTGTTTGTCCAGCTATAACTATTAAAATCTTGGAATCAGTACCACAGAAGATTTGATCTCAGACCCTTCCGTTGGCCAGTCCAATCCCTTTTCAATTAAGCAGCACGAGCTTGATATACTCATTAGGCGATATATGTCGTTATATGGGTGCAAATGCGCTACCACTCTCCGTTACGACTAGACCTGCACGATTTGTCTCCCCATGCCAATTCGGTTATCGACCTCAACTTCAATCGAACACCGTTTATAACCGACACACATGAGGACTCACCACGGTGTCAAACGGTGTCACAATTGATTGCGGTTAACCTGACACCGAGACAACAGGAACATCCTCATTTCATGAACCTTAACTTCAGATTTTTGTAATGAAATTTAACCCTTTCACTGCCAACCATGTACAAATTCAAGTATCTACCCAGTGCCAGCCATTTTACCGAAAGCTGCCGTTATTGCTTCATGATATGTATACAGTATTTTTTTTCAATCTTTATCTAGAACATGTTTGTTATGGTACATATTTTATTTTGACAACATTTTAACCAACATTGCTATCCAAAAATTCAATGGATCTATACTTTGTGCAATGATAAAGCTGTGTGAAGCTACGATCGATGCGAAGCTAAAACGATTCTCCACAATGTTCTTTACTCTTACAAAACTATTACTTTCACCACTATCAGAGACAATGCTGCTACTTTAATTATCAGTATGATCACGAAAATCTGAATTGGCTATAATGTGATCAACATAACTAATTACCTGTTTTCTGACTCGCACGCGGTACACAAAAATGAACTCACACAAAAAAATGTTCGTTTTAGGTTAGAAAGGTTAAAATTGCTTCGTTGTTTTAGGCTGATTCTTTTAGAGAAGTTTTCGGACAACACTGTCATCTTCGTACAAGTCTTAACCCATTCAGGACTAATTAGTTATTGGTTGACTGCTCCCCCAGCCCAATTAATTTTTCACTAGCCTTACAATTAAAATAGAGCTACACAAAATTGAGTATAACTAGAGTTCTTTTCAAAATAATCTTGATTTGTTTTTTGCAGCTTAACAAAGACATTCTAGGCTACAATGTGATATAAATTTTTGTGCTTCCTTACAAATTCTACTGACCACAATTTCTAATAATTCTGTGACCTTTTTTTTATCAAAATTGTTTTTCATTTTTCGTAGCAGCTCACAAGCAGTTTTTTGATACTGACATTGTTGGACCTATGTTAGATTGATAGCAAACTTTATCAGCAGCAAATAAAAAAAAAGATTTCTCAATTCCGAGCAATAGAACAGGTGTTACTAGCTTCTAACCAACACTACGTCACTGACAGTTTTATCAATTATATAATCAAACAATTTGTTAATTTATATTGAAATGCATTGCAGAGGTTATTATGAATATATTATGCATAAAAAATACTCAAGTTACCAGCTAACAGACAATCAATTACCAGCAAAAAAATAGGTGTAAAAATACAGTAAAATATATTGTAAAAAATACAGTAAAAATGAATATGCATGAAAACGAAACAATATATACATGTATAATAAGGGTGTGTTCATTAAAAAATTATGACACGGTGAGAGTTATTTGATGCCATCTGCACATGCATATTTGCTGCCATTATAAGTTAGTTGATGCAGTATTCATCAGATATTGGTGTTGAAGCCCTAGGCTCATCATCAACGGCATCATCACTCACAAGCCCTTGACTGTCTTCACCTTCATGTAGCAAATATGATACAGCCTAAAAAAATTGTGCTTTAGTAGCTTTTTAGGGTAAATACCTGATAACAAATTGAAAATAAGTAGTCTACTGCAGCTAACAATTGGTAATACAAATTGCAAATATTTTTTGATACTGTAAATATAAACACAAAAAGTCATGAAGATGATTACTGTGGTAAGTGTCCCCTATCGACCAATATTAGAGCCTAGTGGTTGGGGGTAGTTTATAGTAGATGTTGATGTTGAGAACTATATGCTTGACTAATTGTGGGTTGAACAATTGGATATAAATGAAATAAGAAATTTTTATTATCTTGTAGTTCTACAAGGAAATCATAAAACTATTGTTTATTATGGGGTAATAGAGTGATGAGTTCATGCTGCAAAAAGATCTAAATTTTATTGGATTGAAAATGTTATAACCATGTGCATCATGAAAAAAATCCATATCTTACACTGTTAGAATAAAGTTTGTTAGAAATTCACAAGAAAAATTTCGGCTTTTTATCGTTTTTTTTTCGGTAAAATTCTATAAATAGCCACATAAAACTTACCTTCTTTCATCAGAAAATTCTCATTTTCTTCTTGAACATTACTTTTGTTGCTATTTTCTTCCCCTGAGCTGATTACCGCATCTAATTCACTTAAAAATTTTGCCATCGTTCGGATAAACCTTTTCCAAAATGGCGATCATCAAATTTCCAAAACAGTTGATATCTATCACATAATTTGTTAGTTAAAACTTTTTTGTCCAATCACATATTTGGTATCAAAATGATGCCCAGACTCTTAAACTTCGTTTGGTGAATGAAAAAAACCGATGTACCTAAACAGCTAAGCAATAGAGCAAATCAAAGTTTAACCCGAGTACTTCGGGAATGGGCCCTGGAGAGCACAACTCTTCCCGAGGTATTCGGGAACAGTCCTGAGTGGGTTAAAGACCGTGGGTTATGTTGTCAACGAATAATAAAAACAGGTTACTACGTATTGCTGGGAAAGTCGCAATAATGCATCTATGGCAGTGGACCCTAGAAAACGCATAAAAGCGTTTATGGCAGCGGGAGGGATAAATAGCTTTCGAGAATGGATGTGATATCTACGTATATGTAAAGTAAAGAGTAAAAAACCTTTCGAGAGAAAGTAGTGTCAATTTCCATGGAAGATTCCGTGTAACTGCCCAAGCACGCAGACACAGTTTTTATGATATGGAAACCGAAACCGCACCTCAAACTCACACCGGTTAACCGGTGTTTTCGGTTTTGTTCGATGTCAGAAAATTAATCATTCGGCTCGATTAAATATAAACTAACCGCAACCACCGAATCAAACCGAAACATCGTGCAGGTCTAGTTACGACTCATGGAAGGCCGCAGCGTAATTTTATGCATGCTCAATCGTAAGAGCAAGTAGTTAGCTCCTATTAATAAGCTTACCCACATTATCCATTGGCAATGTGCCAAGCTAATAGCAAGTGGCAGGCAATTACATTACCTCTCATTGTTTATAAGCTGATTTTTAATACCCGTGCAACGCCATTTCGCTAGTCTCTGCTATCTTGTAGCACTGACCGCTGCTAGAAAAAGTATTGATGTTCTTCAAGAAGCAGACAGGCTAAAGACAAAGGGTATGTGTGTCCTTTTATAGCCTGTTGTTAGTGTAGCGTCAGTTGCAACACCAGGTTCTCAGTCTATACCATTACTGTGTGTTTTAGTATTTGCTGAAGAGGAGCATAAAATGTCCTTGTTACTCGAAGAAAGTCTGAAGGAAATTGTGCTACTACGGAAACAAGCTAGGCAAATAGGTTGCAGGTACGTTTGAGTATCTCAAGGTGTTAGTGTCGGTCTTCCAATCTGAATGTCACGAGCTGGATTATCATCGAAATATATCTATTATCGTTACCTTGGCCTCCTAAAGACATAGACGACAGACACATCGCTCTTATTGCAGTGAAAAAATGGTTTTGTTTTATTTTATTGAAGACGTATAAGATACTTGTTATCAGTTTTCCTTTGCGGAATAGACCTTGCTGTCTAGAAAAAATAAACAAACCATTGTAAATAGAGGTCGAAAAAGTTCTTAACTCATTGTAACATTGCCGCAATCATGAATCATAAAACAAGTGAAAATGATAAGAAAAAGGAGAAAAGTTGTCTGATGCAAACCAATAATACCGCAATTAGATGCAGCCAAAAAATTAAAAAGTCAAGTCTAGTTTTTCTTCCTTGTATGGCCAAGAGAGTTAATTTGGAAAGGTCTTGGAGCGGATTAGGCAAATTACATGTATAGCGTGATATTCCTATAGCGTAAACTTTTTGGGAACGGTTTATTTATGGTGTCGGAGCGACTACTCGACTACTGTATTATTATAGCTTATGCCATTGATATTACTGCTAACAAATAAGATAATCATTTACTATAGCACTATTGTTCAATAGATAATCAAAGACTATTGGTCTACAATTAATTGAGCCTCCATAGCTGTAATGCATCTGACACAACTGGCATCATTGTGAAGAAAAAATCGCCATGATAAATCAAGTTTTTGCCAAGCGAAACTAATCTCAGGGTTACTTGTAAGCATATTTTTATTGGCTCAACATATGCAGATTGCTATTTCCTTCCATTTCTGTGCAGACAATGTACTGTTTTTTAATGTAAAAACGGTTTTTTATCAAAAACGTTTTGGTGGCTCAAAACTTCAAGGTGCGTCATTTGTTCAAGGCGTGTTACTTGTTCAAGTTGTCACTTGTTTAAGGAGTGTCACCCTCTCAAAGAACGTCACCTTCCCAAAGGGTGTCACCCTCCCAAGGGGGCATCACTCTCTCAATGGGGGGCATCAATTGCTTAAGGAAAGCGTCACTTGTCTAAGGGGGTGTCACTTGTTCAACACGCATCACTTTTTCAATGCACGTCACTGTCTCAGGGGCCGTCACTTGTTCAAGGCGTGTCTCTTGTTCAAAGTGCGTCACTTGGTCAAGGGACGTCACTGGTTCAACTCGCGTCACTTTTTCAAGGGGCGTTACTTTCCTAAGGGGCATCACTTTCCCAGGGCAGTATCACTTGTTCAAGGGGCGTTGCTTGTCAAAGAGGGTGGCTTTATTTGTCCAGGGGGCATCACTCGTTCAAGGGGTGTCACTCGTTCATTGCGTGTCACTTGCTCAAGGGGTGTGTGTAATTTGTCATAGGGACATCGCTTGTCCAAGGGGGGTGTCGCTTGTCCAAGGGGGTGTCGCTTGTCCAAGGGGGGTGTCACTTGTCCAAGGAGGGTATCACTTGTCCAAAGCACATCACTTGTTCAAGGTGTGTCACTTGTTCATGGCTATCACACAGAGGAATTCTTGCACTTTTAGATTGATAATAAAAAATGTGTTTATTTAGCTCTGGCTACTATGCAGGAGAAGATGGAGCATCTTTAAATATACCTTCACAATCCTGGAGATACAAATTCCAGAGGCAATCAGCTGCATGATCCCGATAGCTGATAGTGAACTCTTTGATATATACGCATACCCCTTTTGCTGTCAAATATACATGCTCTGATGTTTTTGCGTAGTACATGTGGTTCTCTTTAGTCAGTCTAATAACTTAGCCATCGATCGCCTATGAGTTTTTTACTAGTATTATATATTTTACTAGTTGTGCTATCATTGCGAAATTTTGATTTCATATGGTTATTATATATCACTCATTGTTCAAACCTGGTAATTTTATGATGATTTGTTGTTGTTGCTAGAATAACATAACATGGAAGAATTTATTGCATCAGATTAGAGTATAGAGTTAGATGACTTTCAACCAAGATGGCTCCAGATTGACTTTTATGGACAATTATTGGCCACTTTTGGTAAATTTGTCAGGATGATGTTACTGTTAGAATTACATAATATTTCAGAATCGCTCGGAGAAATGCTTCCATAAATTTTACATTATTTTATGTCTAATTTTTTAATTTTAAATGAATCTAATTTTCATTCCAACTTCAGAAGGCAAATTTATATATACAGTAATAATTATGAACGCATTGTTTTGAGTTTTGCATTGTATATATATGTACATTTTGGCAAGTTTAGCATGTTATGTAAATACATGTAGCTACTAATTCACTACTTCGTTTTTTGGCACACTTCTCAACATGTAATGAATTGTCATGGTAGTACTTGTAACCATGTTTTGTTTACTTAGACTCGAGTAGCTAAAATGGACGCACATCTTGTAGTTAACCTAAGCAATATGGCCATTTTGTTTTCTGGTATGTGTTCTAGGTCCATAATAACTAGTCACATGGTCTCTGTCAACTCAACTTAAACAAATCGACTCATACCAGGTGATGTAGCTCAAATTAGACAATTATTTACATTTTGAGTTAGTCAAATCATTACTTACTGTCTATTCAAGTTGATCAAATCATTACAGCAGGTTGGCCCAAATTAGCAACATATTACAGCAAGCCAACTTGAGCTAGTCAAATCATTCCATTCCAGGTCGACGTGAATTAGCAAGTCATGACATCAATTCGATTCGAGCTGGTGAGGTCATTACATTAGATTCACCCAAATCAGCAACACATTGCAGCAAGCCAACTCGAGTTAGTCAAATCATCACATTAGGTCAACTAAAGTTTGCAAATCATTACATCCATTCAACTTGAGTCAGTCAAATCATGTTATCATTACATTAAACCATAATTGTCACGAACAACTTTTATCGTATTTCCTAGGTAAATCAGACACGCAGATTCCGATTTTGTACTCAAAATAAAGATTAGTCCACTAACCTTCAAAGTCATTTAGGCTTTTTTAAAGTGTTTCACTATTCGTTTCGAAAACAACACAATCGGCATTACAAGCTCCGCCCATAAATGTGTGACGAAACCTAGCTTTTTCAGGAACGGAAGTTGGGAATTTTTAGTCCGATTTAGAATAATAGAGATGGGTATCTTAAAACTCATTATTATCTAAATCCAGCCTGTAAAATATTCTCAGTCTTTTATGAAAGGTATATAAACTATGTAAAATTGCTCGTAGCTTGTTACATGATGTTTAAATAGGCTGAACGCCGATAAAAGTGAGCTCAAAAATCGCGGTTTTATCACGAACTAGCGTTGTTATCGCGCTTTTTTAAATATGCAATATTAAATAGCTTATCTACCTTTCAGAAATGACTGAGATTATTTTTAAGGCTGAATTTAGATATTAATGGATTTTAAAACACCCATCTCTATTATTCTAAATCCGTCTAAACATCCCTACGTAACTTCTGTTCCTAAAAAGCTAGGTTACGTCACGTATTTATGGGCGGAGCTTGTTGTGCCGATCGTGTTGTTTTCGAGACCGATATTAAAATGCTGTAAAAAAGCCTTCATTACTCTGAAAGCTAGTGGACTATTCTTTATTTCGAGTACAAAACGGAATCAACGTGTCTGATTTACCTAGTAAATACGATAAAAGTTGTACGTGACAGTTATGGTTTAAGTCAACTCAATGAGGGCAAATCATTGCATTAGATCAACTTGTTATCTTAGAGTTAGCAACTCATTACTTCAAGCCAACTCAAATTGGTCAAATCATTACATTAGGTCCACTCAAATTAGTCGTTCCACTGCATTAAGTCCCGCTTGTGTTTGTCAATTCATCCAACAACTGGAAGCAGAAAAGACAGCCATGACTAACCATAATATAATATATTACACTATTGGAATGTTTGAATCGCATGCAGATTGAAGAATAAAGTGAGGAGAATTCTAACAGACACCCAATAAGTTACCCCTTATGTTCTGGTGTCTTGTACATGGCACTCGCTATTTGTAAAAGTAAGTGATTTAAAATGGCTGATCTATTAAAATAGTAAGTACTAATACATCTATGAGTTGTCTTATCCGCAATAGTGAAAACCACTGGTGAAGGTGTTGCATACAAAATTTTGCTGCCCAAAAATAAAAACTCAAGTTTTTTATATGAAGCTTAGAAACATGAGAATTATCCCTGTAAATGCTATCAAGTTTAGCTACACTGACAATCAATGGACACCATCGTAAATAAAATGCTAAAAACTCCATGAATTTGCTCGATTTCATATTTCTTTATCTTGTTTGACCTTTTGACTGTTTGTCTTATTTCATGCGATCAATTTGGAACAAAGATTTTACCTTTGGTCGGCAATGTAAAATAGGATGTGTCATTTTAGACGCATGCCAGTGGTGTGTCATCTAGCCACAAACTGTCTCAAAGTACGGTAATAACATCTCTCATATACTGTATAATGAGTAGCTTACTGCTTTGCAACCTGTGTACAGATATATGTTTTCAACAACAATTATGTTATGGCTGGCAGCAATGAATTTAAAGGCACCTTTAGACTGGAATGCTGTATGAAATTAAGTTTATCAGAGTAATGTGAGCTAGATGTCTATGTTTTTGAGGCTTGTTAAGAGTTGTGCATCGCTTGTAAAATTCACTCAATTCTATTGTTCTCTTCACATACCTAAATAATATAACCATGTGTTGATATATCTATTAAAATAACTATAATGTTTATATAACTATATATCTACATGTATAATAACTATATAATAAAAATAATATATTTAAAAAAATGTAATGAACTTATAACAATAACAAAATATATCTATCGGCAATAGCAATACATAATAATCATATAAATAATAATAATAATGTCCGCCTATCTCCTTCAGTCTCAGGAAGTAGCATATGAGAAGGTAAGAGATAGATAGAGTACATCTTCTGTTCAGTTGGAATCTGCGAGAATATTATGGAAAGTTCTGGATATCTGAGGGAAGGAGACCTTACCGTGTACCATTATACTACTGAGCAGAGAACTGAAAAACAATTGTTGATGAACAATAATAATAATAATGTTAATAATAATAACAATATAGTTGATATGATAATAAAAATAATATTTACGATAATAAGAGCGAGGTCTGCCCATCTGTCTCAATCCAGGCTTTAATCATTAGGAAAAAAGAATGCCTCATTCAAGAATCAAACCAGATTTGTAAGCATGGTGTCAGATTTGTAAGCAGGCACACTACCACTAAACCATTCAGGAGATTAGCAATTCAGGAATAATTATCCATATAATGAGTACTCATGATGATCTCTCACAGTGCATGGAATTGGCAAGCGTATGAGTATTGATGATAATAATAACCTTAACAATGGTAGTATTGATAAGATTATAATAACTATAATAAAGGTAATGATTATCTAGTAAAGAAATCCATTACACTATTCTTACAGCCCACGCGAGTGAACACTAATATAACTGAGTGTGTTTAGTAAAGAAGAAATGTTACTTGGCCATGGTTGTTGGCGATTAATTGTGATGGCATTGCTAACTCTTGCAATATAGTTTTATTTAAATGGACAAAATACATACCGAGAATAAAACATTTCCTAGCTTCATTTTTGGCACAAGTTTAAAAGGGCACGCTGACTTAGAATGAGTCATTTTGGGCAAAAATGGCTTATTAGGGCGAGTCGACTTCGAAGTGATCTCACATAGGCTGGAGATAACTAACACCTTATTCTGGAACCTTCTTGTTAGTCAGTTAATTTATTTAGTCAACCTTTTGGCCAGTCCTTACTATATTATATAGATAAAAGCTTTATTCATCCGTAGTCACAGTTAGAGATCTGAAAAATTTTTTTTTCTAGAGTTGTTCTAATTTAGATCATTTGGCTTAGCAGCCAGACAAGTTAACAACTGTGCCAATTGAGCACCTTCAGGTAGTTTTTTACTCTGCACATATTTGTGAGCATCTCTTATTGCACATTAAACTGTTAGGGGGACAGTCATTACTTTAATATTGACGGTGTTTTTAAATGCGGTCGGAACTGGCAGAATTTCTAATTGTAGCTTTTATTCCAATGGTTTAAAGGAGGTAGGACAATGTCGATAGCTGCCACATGTTGCAGACCAGACTGCTTGCTAACGAAGATCACTGATCACTGCTAACGAAGAGCATTGACTCGCGTGACTGCGCAAATACTGTAAAACCTCTATATAAGCACCATAACGCTCTATTGTTCAACCCTTTCTCTATATTAGGGTTCTATTAGAGGTAGAGCTTTGTGAGTTCCAAAAATCACCAGACGACCCAATTTGATATTGTGAATTTGCAATATCGCATCGTGATATATTGCTCATCGCCTACTTACAGACGGTTCACGATATATCACGATTCGATATTGTGAGTTTGCAATATCGCATCGTGATATATCGTGCATCGCCTACTTACAGAGGATTCACGATATTATTATTAAGTAAAAACCCTGTAAATCTTTGTTAACATTTGTACTTTAACTTGTATATTTGTAACTTATAAAGAAGCATTTATTTCATGAATGCCCACGTTCGTGGAAACCGTATTATATGACAGGTTTGAAATTGTTTCAGTTCAGGTATCGCTCACTCTATAAATCGTCAGGTATGAGATAAATAGCCTACCACAAGATTGTGTCATTTATACGATTGATGATATCTCTTTAAATGGTGGCGATTTTCAAATCATCTACCTTGAAAATTGACACCAAACAATCAAATCGCTATATCGGGAAACTCTAATTAGAAGGCGATCAGCTGAAGTTGGCGCTTAAACATAGGTTTACAGTAGATACTAACTACGGGTGTATTTGGAAGCGGGAAATTATTCCACTGCAACTGAATTGCTTGTTTAGCAACCCATTCACCCAATTACAATGGCACCGCGAAGCATTCACCGCAAGATAATTGATAACAGCCACTTGTAAACGAGTGTCATATTATAATAGCGACACATTGGCTTATCTTTTAACAAATAACCGCCATTCTGGAAGCTTATCTTGAACTGTACAGTAGGTTGTCTACAAGTATGGATCCACACATGCTTTGGTGTTAGAGTAATTTGTGGGCGCTTTAAAAAAGCTGCCTATCCAGACAAAAAGACTGCACAGTTATAACTAGTATATAAAATGTAAACAAAGTAGTGCAAAATATCAATAAATTAACAAAATTCACAATTAGAACCTCGTTCTCTGAGATACCAGTAATAATGCATATTTCCGCTTGTTGGCTCATAAATGCTAATTAGTTTAATGCCCGGCGTTGCATCGGTAGTAACAATATTTTATATAAAACAATTTATTTTTAATCAAGTATCTTTACTCAATGAATTTGAATAACTTAAGCTAGCTACTCTAGCTTTACTATAATAAGAGCCAAGTTTTTAAGAAGAGCCGTTATATTTTAGCCAATCGGCATTAAAGATGTGCAGGTATAATAGGTATGATACACACAATTACTTTATAGAATGGCCAATTGGATGTGTAGTGTAATTGATAATATGCATGTCTGTAAAACTGGAGGTTTGGTGCTCAATTCCAGTGCGAAGTGGATTTTTCGTTTCTACAACTTTATTGCTATAACTTCAATGATGACACAAATGATGTACAAATGACAAACACTGATATTTATACATATGTATAGTTGAACTCTTCTATAAGTTGTTGCTCCTGGTTACTACTATCTATGATTGACATCATTGATAATATGCGAAAAGTAAGGCAACCCAATGCTGAAAAAGTAAACATTTTATGACAATAATTATTGCTTAAAACCAATATTTGACAATTTAAAAAGTTGTACAGTAAAAAAGTTTTTTAAAATTGAACTTAAATGAAAAGTTTTGTAGATTTTATTAGATGGTATTTTTCTATCATTTGCTTTTTTCGTGTTCGAGATAACCTAATTGCCAAAATCTTTCAAGATTAAAATTGACAAAACTTGATCCCGGAAAAACTTTCAAATCAAGCGAAAGTCTGATTATGACGTCTATAGTTGCAGAGAGACCGACATAATAGATACGCACAACGCTGCAACTTGAACGTCGACATTAATTATAGCCACTAGTGATGTCATTTTTCACATATTTTTCTTCTGAGCGTTCTAACTGATCTTATTCTAATCTGAGCGATCAAGTTTTGTTGATTTTAATCTTAAAACATCCTGGCAGTCAGATTGCCTCAAACTTCAAAAACTTCACAAATAATAGAAATATATCGATATTTTTTAATAAAAACTACTAAAACTTTGTGTAAATTGTTTTTACCTCATTTTTAAAATTTACATAAATTTATAAAGCTTCATGCAAGTCAATAGTTTTTCCTTTGTATTTTCAGTAGACCATGTCAAACTTTTATAAATTGCAAGCTTTCTAGGAATTTTTTTAAAAGCTCTCTATGAATGATTAGCCAGAACCAACATCTTCTCCATACTCTATAATAATATTTTATCCTAATAATATACCTAAAACAAGAATAAAATGAATCGCTAAAACTTCTTTGCAACCCAAATTATTTGAAATTGATTAAATTAGTAAAATAAAAGCATAATGACAACCATAGACCTATTAACTATTATAGTTAATAAGTCTATGTATTTTCAAAATGATTGCCCAGTCCAGTATAATACTAGACTGGGCAATCTAATGCATCACTGCTCAGCATTGTGTCCCACTTAAATAGCCACATTCTTCGCGACGTAACGTCAACGCTTTGTTCACTTGCAGCTGGTCAGGCAAGTGAGTCATCATTGTTTACATTGAAAGAATGGCAGAGACAGCTTTGTTGCTAGATGTAATTTGACATAACTACTAAAGTACACAAGATATTGGTTTAAAATTTTAGATGCAAAGCTTATACACTATGCATTTCCTACCCTGCAAATTTGTAAACATAAAGTTGAATATTTCATATGTAAAGTGCCAGTAAAAATGTATATTGATCTATTCAAAAAATATTGCAAAATTATCAATGTTGCCCTATGTTATGGGCTACCCTCTTAGATAGCTAGGTGTACAAACTGATTTCAAATGCATACACACTGGTAAATGGTACACTGATTGCAGTCTGCCATGAATATAAATGTTGGGTCTTAGGTGTCATGCAAACAGCATCAGAAAATAGGTCTATGTTCACTTTGTTGCTTTGTTTACTTTGCCTAGTCCAGGCCATAGTTTTAAGTAGGAAGCCATGGAGAGTGGAGCAACTACCAGCATTGGAAATGATTCGAAGGTAAATTTTACTCCAATTGTTTTCAAGTGTGGTTGTGAGAGGTACCTAGGTATGAAGAGCAAGAAATCTTGCGGGTTTTTCCGAAATATACATACAAATAATAGTTTTTTTCCAAAACTTTTTTTAAAGTTCATTGCTGGCACAAATATTTAAAAAGTTGCTCCGCACAAAGAGGTGCCAACCACGAAGTAGACAAAGTGTTGCCCATTTCATTAAGTTTTTCATCACCATGGCAGGTGGACATAGGCTAGTAAATGAGTATAGTGATGGCTGTGCTATATTTAGAAGTGTAGCTAAACTCAATGAAAAGATTTTTATTTTATGATGGTCTCATAAGGATGCAATCATTTACTGATTATTTTGCAGGACAAAAGGAGTAAAAATTTTTGCTGTACATTTGGTTGTTCTAATACTCCAGCAAAAGACAGTTAACTCAGTTTCCACACCTTTCCATTAGAAGAAAAACACCTAAACATACGTAACAAGTGGATAAACGCAGTGAAACGTAAGGACTGGATGCCTTCCAAATATTCTGCGCTCTGCAGTGATCATTTCACAGTAGACTCCTATCGTAGACCTCCTGGTATGATGATGGCTGCCATACAAAAGCCCACTGCTGTACCAAGGGTATTTGATTCTCTGCCAAAATATTTACAACCGACTCAACCAAAGCATAGATGACTGTTACGCCGACCAACACTATCTTAATCATCTCCACCAGACCGAGATGAGCCAGACCTGGAATCTTCATTTTTCTATGAAGAGCCAACAGCCGCCAAGCAATCTGAAAAGATCATTCCCGACCCTCTACATAAGCGTACCCCGTACCTTGGAATAGGGAATTAAATTTTTCAAACATTTCGTGAGGCCAAGTATCTACTTCTGTACAGGCTTGGACAGGAGCATATAGGGATGATGTGACACTAATCAGTATAAAAGATAGAGGTGGTCTGTTTACACCTCATCCTGTCATCACAAAGATATTTCTAGGCTCGGAGCAGATCATACGGCAGTGTGTCGACTTACAATGAATCACTGCAGACATACACAAGCTGGTGGTCGCTAAGACTCTTTTATTGGTTTTACAAAGCAATTTGCATCAGAAAGTTCCATGCTCAAGTCACACCGCACCGTTAGTTAAAACTATCACATCCGGATATGTCAGAATTAGAATTCACCATGAGGCTACAAAGGTAGCAGCTAACAAGAGTAATCTTAAATCAAAGCTCAGCCGACTGATCGTCGTTAGTCATGTGTAGCCTGTCACAATATGTCTAGAAAAGTGTACCATTTGTCGTTTGTTTTCTACGATTTTTCTGATGCTGTTTTCATGACACCTAAGACCCAACATATATATTCATGGCAGACTGCGATCAGTGTACCATTTACCAGTGTGTATGCATTTGAAATCAGTTTGTACACCTAGCTATCTGACATGTTAGCCCATAGCATGGAGCAACATTGATGATTTTGCAGTATTTTTTGAATAGATCAATATACATTTTTACTGGCACTTTACATATGAAATATTCAACTTTATGTTTACAAAATTGCAGGGTAGGAAATGCATAGTGTATAAGTTTTGCATCTAAAATTTTAAACCAATATCTTGTGTACTTTAGTAGTTATGTCAAATTACATGTAGCAACAAAGTTGTCTCCGTCATTCTTTCAATGTAAACAATGATGACTCACTTGCCTGACCAGCTACAAGTGAACAAAGCGTTGACGTTACGTCGCGAGGAATGTGGCTATTTATGTAGGACGCTGTGGCTTTACATTGCCCAGTCTATTATAGTTAATAGGTCTATGATGACAACAGTGCATGCTATGATAAGTAAAGAGCAAAATCAACATTGCACAAAAATCATTTAAAGGCAGAAACAGTGACTTTTATGCTATGTAGTTATCTTCTCTTGCACTTATTTCTAGCCGGCCGCAATGACTTCGCGTAAAAATTAGCTATTCCATTCTTCAAATTCATCCAAGTGAAACCCAGCAATGCATGCTCAGCCAATAAGGAGACAGGTTTACCAATGAGTGGCAGAGCTATTATTATTACTGGCTACAAGCTATAAAGAAGCTTGTATTAGTTAGCACAGGTGACAAACAGAACAGCAACTAGTAAGTATAACTTATTTATTATATTAGAATCTGTTGATATTGTACTTACTGGGAATAATAGAGTGGATGAGGAGAGATACTGAGTTAGTGTGATTATAATGTAACTCTAACCTCCTGAGACTATCACTCTCTACCCTGAGGAGACTCACAGAGTCTATCATGTAGTGAGATTAAGTTAAGATCAGAAAGCTTTGGTCTAATTCTTCAGTCATTATCAGAGTAGCAAACACTTTTTACTGCAGGTATTTCACGTTTGTCTTTTGAATAGAGGGAGGAGCTCCGAAACTGTAGTTTATTTCTTTTGCCTTTATTCTGGTCAGAACCAGTTTCAGTTTACTGATTGTAGTTATTTTCCAGGTTTTTTAAAGAAAAGTAGGGCTCAATGCAGGAACTTGCTAGAAGGTTTGTGCTACAGCTAAATTTATGCTATAGTTATTTGTACCTGGTCAGATTGTTAGAGAGTAAATAGCGGAAGTCATGATGTTTTATTTTTAGCTCTGTCTGAGTATCACTTATCTGGCCTTCTTTCCATACTTTGTAAATATCAGGGGTTCACTCGCAGACCCTCTGTTATGGTTGGCAGCTTTTTATGTCAGCAGTTGAGTTACCTTTTGTATTAAATTTTCTATCATATTTTACTGCAATGAGCAGCTGATAGAGCAATACATATGTTACAGTTTAAGATGGGAGACTTGCTAAAAAAGTATGTAACAGATAGAAAGATTGATATTCCTTCATTGAGGGCCGCTGCAGAGAGCACCCAACCAGCTCAATTACTAAGGCTACTGCTAGCTATCAGAAATCGCTCATACACAGCTCTGATGATAACTGCATGGGAATGCCATACAGAAGCATGTCGCCTGTTTCTCACTCCACTTAAAGCACCTAGAGGTAAGTATAACTTTTCTATTATATTAGCATCTGTTGATATTATACTTACTGAGAATAATTGAGTAGAATAGGAGAGGCACTGAATCGGTGTGATTATAATATAACTCTGACCTTCTGAGACTAGCATTCTCTACCCTGACGAGACTCATAGATTCTGTCCTCTAGTGAGGTTAAGTTAAGGTCAGGAGGCTCTGGTTTCATTTCTCAGTTATTATTGTACCTGCAAACATTTCCTACTGTAAATATGTCATATGCCTCTTATGAATAGAGCGAGGAGTTCTCTTGCCTTTATTTTGGTCAGAATCAGCTGCGGTCTACTGATTGTATTTAATCTCCTGCCATCTAGAGTAAAAGTGCTGAATGCAGGAGGCTGCAAGGAATTTCCTGTAGCAGCTAAATATATTCTGTAGTTGTTTTCATCTGGTTAATTTATAAACAAGCAAATAACAGATATGTTGATGGTTTATTTCTCAGCTCTGCCTAAATATCACAATCCTGGCCTCTTTTTTATACTCGTCTCCACTCTTCTAGATTATTAGCGCTCAGTGTTCACGACTGCCAGGTATTTCCCGCAGCAGATAAATTCATACTACAGTTACTTAGCAGATGTCTTGATGATACTCAGTTATACCTGAGTATCACGCTTTTGGCCTCTTTTTATATTTACTATGAGTGACATTGACTAGCAAGTGTCTAAAAACTGGTTCTCACTATATCGCCGTATGACAGCGTTTTCCTTTTGGCGTTTGTCGTCAATTACATGAACCGTACACCGATGGTATCGACGAAGCAATGCGGATATGTCGAGAAAGTTTGCAGCTGTCAAACTTTCCCGATATTTTACCGAGAATCGACGACCGCCTTTTTCATGTGAACCATTTCATTGATAGTAATTCGTGGTTGCGGATAGTGTGATTTATTTATTTTCGTTTATGATAATTGCTGCGAGCTGAGTATTTGAATTGAGCGCGCAGAAACAAAGAGGTTTCTTTGCGAAAATTTAAAAAGAAAGTTAGAACACTGTCTCGGAGTATTTGCTGATGCAAATGCTGATGGGTTTGTGATTGTGAGAACATTATTATCATCGACGATCACTGAAGTATTGTTGCATCAACGCCAAGATACGGCGATAGTGTGAACCAGCCTTTAATATCTAAGGTTCACCTGCAGCCACTTTGTTATGATTGGCAGCATTCTAACTCAGCAGTGGAGCCACATTTTTTCCTTATTTCTCTTTCATATTCCACTGTATTGAGCAACTAATACAGTGCAGTACACATGTTACAGTTTAAGATGGAAGATTGCTGCGGAAGTATGTCAGAGATAGAATGATAGAGATTCCTCAACTGAGGGCAGCTGTAGAGAGCACCCAGCCAGCTCAGCTCCTAAGGCTACTGTTTACCATCCGACATGACTCATACACAGCTGTGATGAGAGCTGCAGATGAAGGCAACGCAGAAATTTGTCCGCTTCTGTTTCCTGTCTGAGAAATAGCAGACGAGTTGCTCTTGACGAAGCAGAAAATTGGATGGGCAGTTTTACACTTTGCTGCATGGAGGGAAAATAGTGAGACTGTGTAGCGCTACTGCTGGACACAGAAGTGCGAAGAGGAAATATGAGTTTGCTGCTGAGAAAACTAACTAAGGTACCACATCTGTCACATGGGCCGCAGGGTAGGAAAAAAGCAAACCTATAGATATCCTTCTCAGCAGCTATCCTTCTCAGCAGCTATCCTCGCCACCTAGAGACATGTTGCTGAAGATGCAGAATAACGACCTTGACACTCACAGCATACTACGGATACACAACTACTCTGAAGGTCGTACTAGGATCCGTGTATCCAGTGTCTGTCTCTTCTCTCTTCACCATAAATAATATAAACAACAGAACACCACTGAAAGATGCTTAAGACGGGGAAAGGAGACACCAGAGCTTCTAAAGAGATGAAAGAAGCAGCCAGTAGTAGAATGTAGGATTATTATACAGGGTGATACCGGTTACTCATTTGAACTGATCCACTGCTAAACTTTTTCCAGACTCACCAAGTTTCTTCTGAAAATGCTAACTAAATGCTAGTGACCCATTCAGTTGTATACATTTGCTGTTGAACCATGGGGATTATTGTAAATAGGTATGCTAAAAATTTGAATAAAAATACTGAATGTGCATACCCATGTTTTCTATTCAGGTCAATGTATGTACAATATATAAACACTGGTGTCTTTATGACCTGATGAGAATGTCAAATATGTACAGTAAAAATAGATGTGGCCCACTATCACTAAAATCAATGTTTAGCTGTACGATGAACTGCTTTGATTACCAATGATTTGTGTTTTATCACCAGCGATAAGGTGTACACACTATAAACGATTAGATGTAGGTGACCCCCAATCAACAACCAATTAGAAGTTATGAAATTGTATTATTGATATTGGATCCTTTTGTTATCTTTTAATTATCTGATTATGCAATTCATCATAAGCGTAGTTCTTCATCATGCTTGGGAATATGAAATATTATGAATTGACATCATCTTCACAACTGTTGAAGTTGCATCCTATGTGATCAACAAAACATCCAAGATGCTAATAGTTGCGATCATCAATGTCAAAGTTCAACACGATGAAAGTCCATCGCATCATTGCTAGCAACGATTATGTTGGCCACTCGCAAAATGACCAAAATGACGTTATAGCAGCTCATTCTTGGGTTCCATCACTCAGTTAATCATCGATTTGAGCGATGCGCGCGCGGACCTATATACAGTCATACTTCAACTTACGAGCTTAATGCGTTCCGAGACTGAGCTCGTATGTCAATTTACTCGCATGTTGGTGCAATTCATTTATATATAGAACAATTGAATATATATTGATTGGTTTCCATACTCTAAAAAAAGCAAATAAAACACTCAAAACAAGATGTTGTAACAGAAAGAACATGTTGGCTATTGTCCTTACGTACTACATGCTTTCAAAAAGCAACAAATAAAAAATAATGCAAGGAAATGTGATTAATTAAAATGTAAAATTAAATACATACAATAGCAGTTAACACTCGCATTCGCCAGGGAGGGAGATATAAGTTATCCTTCGTTACAACAGTTGACTTTGATAAATTTAGTTTTATCAAAGTGTTAAAAGACAAACTTGGAAGCAAACCTAAAAGCAAACTTTCATTTTCAACTAAATGTAATTAAAACTTCTTCGGCGTTCATAGTTTGAAATTTCTCGCTGGTTAGCGAGAAATTTTTCCTTTTTTTCGCTTTCACGACTAGCCGGCCGTTTTAAGATAAACCTATCTAAAGACGTTTGCCCTTGTCGCCCTTGCAACATGTTGCGATTAGGACGAACACAGGTGTCGTCACAAATGGTTAACGCACGACCACTAGCCAACTTGTCTGAATGTATATTAAACAGTTTGGATAGATAGCGCCGGCCTTTTCACATAGCATCGTTTCAGTTACGTTGTCACCGGCCAATTGTTTGTCCAATGCCATCAGCGGTCGTGAAGATCGCTGCACCGTTTAGAAACTATGGTTAGTCCTTTTGCGAACTAAATGCCTGAATATAATCCTTCTGTTTGATAATTATGAATGTATTTCTGTCATATTGCCGAGCTATCTGAATCACGCATACACATTTCGCATATTTTTCAATACTTTTCCGTTTAATATCGACTGTTATCATTTGCTTTTTCTTTGTATTATCTTTCATTTTACTGGCAAACTTTCGGTCTACGCACAGTACTTTTAATTCACATAATTCTGCACAAAAAATCGTGCACAAAAAACACGGTACAACAGTATAACTTGAGCAGTTGAAAAATACAGAGTGGTGCTGTTCTAATAAAACACCTCTGGCATACTTGGCAACTGACTCAAGTGCTCGTATCTCAAACATGGCTCGTATGTTAGTGCTAAAACTTGCTTGAGAGCTGGCTCGTATCTCAAGTTTCTCGTACGTTGGAGCACTCGTAAGTTGAAGTATTACTGTACGTAATAGCAGACTTTTTATATCATTCACTGTATTGTAGTGCTAGCTGATACTCAACAGCTAATAATAGCACTAAAAGATGACAATGAACCAAAACTCTCAGCTCTCCAGAGAGAAAGTGAACATACTCACAGTAAAAAAGTCAGCAGAAACTTTCAGCGATAAAGGAAAAAACTGAGCAACAGGCAGGAGATAACTTTCTACATATCTCAGTAGATCGCTTCTAGTGTAGTACTAAGGTAGATGAGAGTGAGATACTTCTATAATTAGTAATGTATATTATAGCCTTGCTATGCAGGTCAATGTACTTCTATGCACCGATGTGTTCAGCACCTGCTGCAATTGTCAAATCCAAGCTGTATGAGTGGGCTACATATAACAGCTGGATCTTTTTCCATTCACTTTTTGTAGCCTCGGCTGATGCTCAACAGCAGATGACAATACTACAGGATGAAAGTGAGAGGAGGCTGTCATCAGTACAGGGAGATGTTAGACATCAAAGAACAGGTGATTATGTACATATCTAGCTAGACCAGTCACTCTACCTCACATGTTGAATATCTAGTATCACCCATATAAATTATTATACTAGCTGTGAAATCACTTCGAAGATCTGATCCTGCATGATTATCAGAGATCAATCATTGCTCACTCCTGGTACCCCTATGATGATATGTTGATGCTGATAGAACTACATAATATATGAGAAACTACTGAATCAGCTCGGAATGTAAAGTTGGATGACTTTCAATTAAAATGGCAGCAGTTTGACTTTGGTAGATTGATAGAGGCACATTTATGAGCTTGTAATTGATTTCCTCAGTTTATTAGTATAAGAAACTCTTGTTTGAATTCAATGAAAAGTACAGTGAAACACGGATAACTCAAACTTCAAGGGACCAAGCAAAAGTGTTCGAGTTATTAGAGCGTTCAAGTTATCAGGACAGTCATAAGTGCACATATTTATCAGCAGATACATGTTCATATACAAACTATATATCAATCAAAAGCATAGATTGCTTGTTGCAAGTTAAAGGGTCTCTCGTGTGAAGTTTTAAATATTTTTAATCAGAAAGTATAGATATTTTTTTATCACTTGAGATTTGTTTGTTGCTTTAGGTGATGTGACTGCCAGGACGTTCTCAGATTAAAATTGGCAAAACTTGATCGCGGTTAAAACGCTCAGAAAAAATACATACGTATTTTTCTACCAAGCGTTTTAACCAAGATCAATTTTGCAGTAAGTCAGTTATTACAAAACTGCTTTACTATTAAAAACCCATTATCAATTTGCCGATATTACTTTAAAGTTATCCAAATTTTACCTCGCTTTTCTTGCTTTCGGAGGGCTTATCGCTAAGTGGATGTTTGGTAAAATTTGATTTTTGCAAACCTTTAGAAAAGTCGTTAATGAAAATATTTGCCGATGTTGGTAATAACGAGGCCTAAGAACTACTAAAAGTCAAAGTTTATCTCTATGGCTTGGAATAAAGTGATATTCTAAAGCGATAGTAACAACCGTCTCAGTAGCCGTTTGTCAAAAGCTGTTCGAGTTAACGGAGTTTCGGTCGAGTTATCCAAAGCCATTTATCATTGCGTGGGAACGGACCAAGCAAATCCATTCGAGTTAACCATGTGTTCGATATATCCGAGGACGATTTATCCGTGTTTCACTGTATATGTCTATTTAGATATGACTGCCATGCAAAGGAGGCTGGAACAATTTGCCATGTACCTTCAAGTCCTAGAAGATACGAATTCTACTAGTGATCAATGTCACGATCCAGACAATTAATATTGACGTCTTCTCTGCATCTGAAAATGATTTTGCGTTTAATTATTTTACTATTATATATATATACACAGCAAATCTTTAACTTGTTTTCTCCTCTCACCCGAGTATAAACACCTGTGTACTTTTTGTGACACAAATGTTACCTGTGATCAGCAACATTTCTTGATTTTCTTCTGTATAAGATTTTGTCTCAAGATTTTATCAACTATGTAAATAGCAACGCATTACATTTGTTTTCTTTTTACTTAAGCATGTAAATAAAAAACCATCTATTCTCATTCCAGACTGCACAGAAGAATTTAACTAAACTTAGCCAATTAGAAGGCAATTTCTGAGCAATTAATCAAGAGAGCTTATCCGAAAACTTGAGCTAACTAGCAGCAAATGTGTACAGCAGTATTTCTATGGTCTTCACACACATCAAAACGTCTTTCTCATTTGAGAGACGGTGTAAACTGTAAAGTAAGCAATAGGCTACTCTAGAAGGAAAGAAATCATTGCACCATGAACATTACCTTTTTAATAAATGCATTTAACTGGCTGTCAGTACAAGCTAAATATACAAGGAATTATTTTGCTCCGAGTAGATAAAAATAATTGAAAGGTGGTAAACCGTAAAAGGCTGGAAGCAATACGATTCGTAGCAGGACTGATTTCAGCTTTGCTTTATATATGATTAGCATAAACACATTCATTATTCAGATAATGCACATTGGTATGCCCAATGCTTTAAACAAAAATTGCCTCCTCAAAATGCATAGCAAGTTGCTTATCACCTAGTAACGAACCGACAAATTATCATCAAGCCTTAAACGCTATTGTCTCAATGATGTTTATGTCTCGATGATGTTTACGCTTCAATGATATTTATGGCAGTAACAGCATAGGCCTGTCCTATCCCTTTGTGTAAAACTTTTAATTGACAAATAGTAATCAGTCAAGCGTACATCCTTACAACATACCCTAAAAACTTCATTTGAAAGTTACCTTTATTAAAATGCAAACTTTATTTGACCACACTATAAGAAAAGGGCCGAAAGGTACAGCGCCACCCTTTAATTGCACTCCACCTCAGTTAAAAGCTGAAAATATGTGCCAACAGGTCGATAAGATGAACAAGGTCGATCTGTCGTTGGAATATACTGTAACACCTCTATTTGAATGTCACCATTTAATTGCACACCACCTCAGTTACACCTTCATTGTGCTCGATCTTTACGAACCCATAACAGAATGTGATCGATAGAACATTCTCCAGCCAACAATAATACTAATAATGACTTGTGTGCTTCAACAATAATTAATTATTTCATTGTTGCTGTAGTAGTTGCCAAGGTTTTAGTGGCTGGGCGACTAAGAAAACCGATTTTTGTGTGCGATTTATTTATCAGGAGGATGTGCATAAGGATTTATTATGTGCACTATCATTACAAACCAACACCACAGCTGCAGAACTGTTCAAGTTCCTAGATGGTTATATAACAGGAAAACTGAAATGGTCCTGTTGTGTCTGCATATTTATCAATGGCGAGGCGTCATGACCAGACATCTGTCTAGATTAACCGCTCGATTAAGGAGGTTGCACCTGAGTGTAAATCCACGCATTGTATTATTCACAGGGAAGCTTGCAAACTGAAAATGCTGATAGAATTAAGCAGTGTGATGAATGATGTTGTTAAAGTTATTAACCACATAAAAGCACACAACTCGGGTCTGTTTGGGCAGCTTTGTGCGGAGATGGACGGGAGCCCAAATACCTTCTCTTATACACAGAGATAAAATGGTTATCTCGTTGGAAATCACTGGCCAAAGTGTTTGAGCAACGAGAGCAGCCACAAAGATCTCTATCAGAAAAGAAGTCACCGCTAGCACCACATTGCAGTGATAAGGAGTGAGTTGCAAAACTGGCTTATTTGAGCAACATATTCAGCTTGCTCAATGAACAACCTGCCACTCCAGAGGAAAGTGACAACTATCTTAAAGTTGGCATATAAAGTAGCTGCATCTAATGCTAAGCTGGATCTGTGAAGACGGCGCGTAAATCGAGGCATATTGGACATGTTCCAAACATTAGAGGGGATTTTCTGTGAGATATAACCTGCGCCCTCACTCTGTCTTCGCTATTAAAAGAGTTTGAATGCTACTTCCCAATCTCAAAAGTTTCCCGAATGGCAAAGGAATGAATATGTGACCCATTAACAAACTATTAACAGAGTATTAACAAACTAGCTAAATCCAGCATGTATGTGCAAGAAAAAGAAGGTCAACTGCTGAAGATCGCAAACGACGGCGTCTTAAAACGGTGTTTGAGACCACAACTCTGTCGGTGTTTTGGATTAAAGTCATGGCAAAACACACAAAGATTGCTAACGCAGTGCTGAAAACCAAGTGGCCATTTTTGACACCCTATGTGTGAAACCGGGTTTTTTGCAGTGACAGCCATCAAAACAATACAGATGAGTTAACTAGACGAGCAATGCACTTTGAGTGTCTTTGTCTGCTATAACCGCCACATGGGACAATCTCGTTGCAAATAAACCAGCTCAGGGCTCCTATTGATTTAGTGTTACGGACAGTTTTTGGTGTTATAGTATGTCTTATTATTAGATTAACGCGTTAATAAAGTTCCATATGAGTACACGGAGGATTCAAATTTCCTGTTATTATTATTATCGTTGTTATTATTATTACGACTGGTCCGCAGTTGGAAACAGGTTGAGGAACACTGCTCTACACTACAAAGTGAAAACAGGTGAGTCCACACCTTAAACCACCAAGGTGCAGGAAGGGCTTTATTAACCCTTTGCCAGACAAGTTTGTTCTCAGGGTTGAATCGCTGAGTAAATTGATTTAATAGAAAAATCTGATATGTTTTGTGTTCACTACGTTGGTCAACTCGAAAAACCATTTGTTTTTTACTTTATAAATTAATCAAATGTGATCAGTAAAAAGTCTTCTACAAATTGATTTCAATAACGACTAGATAATGTTGATTATACATAACTTTTTTTAGGAATGCAGTTGGTTTTGCCATATATTCGAACAAATTTGAACATATTCTTTTCAAATAGGTAGCTTGCTAATTACCTACTAAATAGTTTCTCATGTGGGCAGCAGCTAAGAACTTTGCTGATACTAAGGCTCCAATAAACTAAATTTACTCGACGACCTAATTACTGTAGACTGACAGAATCGTAGTTGAGTACTCATATATATTCACACAGCATTTAGAGGAAACTAATAAAACAAATTTTAATTACCTTATTTGAGACATTTGAGACACCTATCTATATACATATTTCTCAAAGTTAGTCGTGTGTATGCGTGCGTGTCCAGCTATAGCAATTAAAATCTTGGAATGAAAATTCCACAATATGATGGGTTTTTACTCACTGCAAATGCAACCACAAGTTTTTTATCCAATCGCTCTACCACTGAGCTATATTAGGCATATTGATCAATGACACTATTATATACCGTATACTCTATGCACACACTAAATGACGTATTATTGAAACTCTATGTGTTATATTACCTCTATGAAACACGATGCTTTTTCAAGTTTTCTTGAACTTCCATATTCGGCTTTTCGTAAGATTCAATTAGTACATCGGGGTCAAGGCCATTTTATTTCACGCAGATAATTATATTATGTCCATAGGAAGAACCTCGACATTCTCTTTCCGTTCGGTCAGACAAAAACTGTAAGACGTCCCATTTTTACATTTGTACCAGTATCGAGAGGGCCTGCATCATTGTATTCAAAGTTTTGATGGATAGCTTTTGGTGGAACAGTAATCTTTTTTAACCTTAGTAACCGACTAAGTAATCGTTATTACTAATTCAACAAATTCAGAGTTTTTATTTTGTTTTCTCAGTTCGTATTAATTGTATCATTTGTATATCAAATTATTAATTATAACAAAAAAACTTAATTTAGCTATTACTTGCTAAATATTTCACATTTAAATGTAAATATTTTATAGTTGTTTTATTATTTTTTCGTGATATGGCATTTAAAAGTTACAGTTATTTCACAAAGTCTGAGAATCTTTGCATTTGTTTTTATTTTCCATCTTAATTTATTTCAAATACACAAAACACTTCTCTCATGATATGTAGTTGGAAAGCTAGAATGGTAAATGTTGTTATATGTTAAATACAAATAAATGTTGTTATATGTTAAAAACGAATAAATTTTCTGTTAAAATACTTTTATTATCTGAGCAACGCCGGGTAGTAGAGCTAATAGCAATTGTAATAATAATAGTGAAAGGAAGAAGGGAAAAAGAAGGTAGCGGCTATTCTTTATCGAAATAATACAATTGTTTATGTGAAAAGTATTTAGCTTTTATATATTCAGTGATTAAACCTTAAAAACAGAAATAGGAGTGTAATGGCTTATTTGAAATTTACAAATTTATAAAAACCAGCTTGTGAGTAAGAGTAAAAAAGTCTTCTCAACTTTTTAACTGTGTTCAAGTTTTGTCGATTTTAATCCTTAAACATTCTAGCAGTCAGATCACATAAAACATCTAAACTCTCAACTGATAGAAAATATGGATATATTCAAATAAAAAGTTTTGAATGTTGAAATGACCTTAAAGTAACCTTAAAATAAAATTAGTAAATAAAAAGGATTTGTTTCTTCTTTCCCTTATTCTTATAAATAGTCTGTAATAGTGCTGATTCATTCCATATTAACGTGTTAAAATTGATGAGTTCTATAAACAATAACACTAAATGATAAATTTAACTAAGAGTAAAATAATTGATAACTAAACTATTAGAGTAGCACTTTTCTACATTAATCAGAATTACATGCTAAGTAGCTAATATATTACTAGAATTACATGCTAAGTAGCTAATATATTACTAGAATTACATGTTAAGTAGCTAATATATTACTAGAATTACATGTTAAGTAGCTAATATATTACTAGAATTACATGTTAAGTAGCTATTATATTACTAGGATTACATGTTAAGTAGCTATTACATTACTAGAATTACATGTTAAGTAGCTATTATATTACTAGAATTACATGTTAAGTAGCTATTACATTACTAGAATTACATGTTAAGTAGCTATTATATTACTAGAATAACATGTTAAGTAGCTATTACATTACTAGAATTACATGTTAAGTAGCTATTACATTACTAGAATTACATGTTATTTCAAACCTAGCTAAGTAGCTAAGTTTAAAATTTTTTTCTGACAGTCATGAGCAAATACAAATCGAAGTATATGCCAGTAGAGTCGCTTAGCTCTCGACTTTGCATTTGCCAATGTGATTACAAGCAAGAAACAAGCGGCCTCCTGGCTATGTACATCAGTTTGTGTAAATCTGAGCACACATTTTTCTCTTGAGCGTTTCAAACTCGATGAAGTTTCGTTGTCTTTAATCTTGAAACATCTTAGCAGTCGGATGACCTTGAAAAGCGCAAACATTACATCAAAAAGCACTAATACTTTCTAATAATATCTACTAAAAATGTAGTGCAAGTACATTTAAAAAAAGGCAAACTTCTCAATTGAAAATTACTATTAGCCAAAAGGAAAGGTAATATTATTGTTATTGAGGGAGTTGTCTTGTCACGAGTTTTGTAGGGCTAGTCATGTAATTCTGATTAATATACAAAATGTGCAAAAGTCCTACTGTCATAGCCTAGTTATCAATTTTTTTACTCTTCATTAAATTGATCATTTAGTGTTATTTTTTATAAAATTCATCAATTTTAACATGTTAACAGGTTAATATGAAATGAATCAGCATTATTAGAGGCTATTTATAAGAATGAGGGTGAGATGAAACAAATCCTTTTTATTGACTAATTTTATTTTAAGGTTACTTTAAGGTCATTCATGTCAACATTAAAAAAACTCTTTATTTGAATATATAGATATTTTTCTATCAGTTGAGATTAAGTTGGTTGTTTTATGTGATCTGACTGCCAGGATGTTTAAGGATTAAAATCGACAAAACTTGAACACAGTTAAAAAATTGAGAAGACTTTTTTACTCTTACTCATAAGCTGGTTTTTATAAATTTTTAAATTTTAA
Organism: Watersipora subatra; assembly: GCF_963576615.1. Taxonomy (NCBI): domain Eukaryota; kingdom Metazoa; phylum Bryozoa; class Gymnolaemata; order Cheilostomatida; family Watersiporidae; genus Watersipora; species Watersipora subatra. The sequence goes on from NC_088713.1 coordinate 59,377,719, forward strand.
ATAAGCCATTACACTCCTATTTCTGTTTTTTAAGTTTTAATCACTAAATATGTAGAAGCTAAATACTTTTCACATAAACAATTGTATTATCTTGATTAGGGATAGCCTCTACCCTCTTTTTCCATTCTGTCAGATAAAGTATCAGACAAAGACAGTCTGATACCTCATTTGTACCAGTATTGAGAGATACCAGTATCATCTACCAAAACATTGAATACAATGAACTTCTACTGCAACAGTAATCTTTTTACACACACTTCTATGTAGTCATTTTTATTATTACTTCAGCATATTTGGGATTTTTATTTTGTTTTATCAGTTCATTTTAACTGTATTAGTATCAAATCACTTTTTATTGTAATCATTGTAGCAAAACAGAATATCTAGGTATTACTGTTAATTATTTCACATTTAAACACTTTTACAGTTGTTTTATTTTCTCTCTCAATTTATCCGAACTGCCCAAAACACTTTTTTCATAATATGAAGTATAAAAATTTCAGTTGTTTTTTGAAAACTTCTAGAGCTGTTTTAATTTTTCTTTAAATTAATTTAAACTGCACGAAATACTTTTAATAAAAATCTTATAATATGAAGTCGGAAGTCTGTTCACCTTATCTAGCTATGTACAGATAAACCTCTACGTAAAAAGTTAATTAGTTCGGACACCTTTTTTTTATGTTAAAGCCACCATATATTAAATCAAATTTTCCAATAATAATACATATTGATTCATTTAATTTGTTCCATTGTTCCTCAAACTGCAGATGATTGCGCATAGCCATAAAGCAGTGTTGCGATGCAGCATTATTGTCCTGCAGTATTAGAACGGTGCTGCGTCATTGCAATACACAGTAATTTTTCAACTGCATTTTTGATGTACAGTAAACATTTACTGCTACTGCAACTGCTCTTCTGCTGCAAAATGCAATATTTGATCTACCGAACATTAACTTCTATGGCGCATTACCTGAAACTCAGCAGTTTATGCATACTATGAATGGCATTCTTCTAAACTTCAAACAGGATATGTAGCCTACTGAAGTTGCTCATTAGTATGAAGTTGATACTTTGGATCAACTGAGACTGCTGACTTTCTGCGTGCCTCAACTAAGATTTCACTGTTACTGCGCATTGCATGAAAATCTTACAATGAGCGAAGTTGTTTAAAAATTGAAAGTGTAAAGTTTTAGATTATGCGCACAGCTCCAGTTTTGATTGAGTCTAGTAATTACCACCGACCAATCAAACTAACACTTCAATTACCATATCATTTTGGAATAGAGACTTTTGCATTATTACCATTCTCATTAAATTTGGGTTGTTGTATTGTGTTATCAGTAACGTTATGTATTAAAACTATAGTGGATTTTCATCTCAAGCATACCAACACACTAATTGTGGCCAATTTGTTTGCCCACTTGTACTCAAATTTGAGTATCATTCGCATCTACAATTGTGTTTTTTACAATCAAAAGTAAAAATGATATATTAGATATGCCGGTCAAAACCTTCTCATAACTCTTGACGTACATACCAAGTTAGATCTAACATGAAAGAGCTAAATGGTTTTGACTGCAAGCCAACACACTGACAAAGCATTGTGTTATTTGTCTATATATATATATATATATATATATATATACTAGAAATTCCACTGTCATACAGCCCACGACCAAAGTAGTAATGGAAAAAAGAAAGGGTACTGTTGGTTGTCGAAAAAGTAGTTCTTAGCAGGAATTGACATAGTATAATATAAATGAGACTTGTTTGAGATGATATAAAATAAATTTGAGGGAGCACGACTCTAAAAAGGCGCAACAGAAATAACAGAAATGTAACAGAAATAAATATTAATAAAATAAATAATTAACTATCTCAAACTTATGTTTTACAATAATAAAATAAATATTAATTCAAGCTGCAGACCTAAACTACTGTACGTAATTTAACTAACAACAGCAATAATGAAATATGTTTATTAAATCTCTTATTATATTGAAATGCAATAATAAAAGTAAAATGGCAAGCTCCCATGTAATACACAATTTGAAAGTTGGTTGTTGGTTAAAATAAATATTAATTCAAGCTGTAAACCTAAACTACTGTACGTAATTTAACTAACAACAGCATTAATGAAATATGTTTATTATAGCTCTGAAATGCAATATTACAAGTAAAATATATTGTAATATACAGTTTGAAAGTTGGTTGTGTTGAATGCAGAACGGTTTTGACAACGATATGTAACAGAAATAAATATTATTAAAATAAATATTTAACTATCTCAAACTTGTGTTTTACAATAATAAAATAAATATTAATTCAAGCTGTAGACCTAACCTACTGTACCTAATTTGACTAACAACAACAATGCCAACAATAAAGAAATATGTTTATTATATCTCTGAAATGCAATATTAAACGTTAAACGGCAAACTGATGTGTAATATGCAGTATGAAAGTTGGTTGTGTTGTGATGAATGTAGAATGGTTTTGACAGCGATATGTAACAGAGAGCAAGCGTTGGCATTCACGCCTCTGGAAGTTTTATGCAAACTGGAGTGAAATAAAGAAATATTCTTGTCATAAAAGGGCGTTGTAGTAACGCCCTACCTTGTAGATAAGATGTAAAGAAATCTGGCTGATGTTCTAGTTAATTTGAAAAACCTTCGGTAATTGGACAAAAACGTAGGCTGATAAACTGTGTACCCCATTTTCGTACCTGTAAATCGGTCTACGCCTCAAACAGTAGACAAACAGTACACAGTAAACAGTTCTACTATCTGTCGCACGGCTTTATTGGCGTTTCGTAGGTCAGTCGAAACTATTATTAAATCAAGCTGTTCAAGCGTTTTGTGGCGATTTGTGGCAAGACTTTATCGTTCTAATCTCTGTCGCTCGGCATTTCAATTTCCGGTCTTAACTTTTATTAAACGAAGCTTTTCAAGCGTTTTGTGACGATTTTTGTCCTAATAAATCTGTCTATTTATGTATAATCCGATCAGATGGGTTAATTTTAGGAATTTGCGTCAACCTTTCAAAGGCTTGGTAACATATTTAAATAGATTTATATGCGTTTTGTATCATTATTATACTTAAACGACTTTACTGAAAAATAGTTAAATTTGTTGATAGGATTTCGTTGCAAGGGTTTGGTGACGGCCGTTAACGGATAATTTTTCGGGAGTTGTGTGCACATGTGCATTTATCATAATTCTCCCAATCAATCGTTTCACTCTTGTTTGGTCGTGGGATTAACTTTTTTCAGTCTGCCGTCGTTGGAAATCCGGCTATAGATCTTAAAATCTTGAAATAAATATTCCGTACCGAAGAAGTTTGATCTCGGACCCAGCCATTCACCAGTCTGACGCCTTACCCACTAGACTACAGAAGTCGAATTGCTAGTCTGCCAATATAAATCATTATATCAGAGCAATACCTAACTGCTTTACGTATGACGCGGGTTATAGCATAATGTCACGAGAAGCTGTTGGCTCACATTATTAAACTGGCTAATAGCAAAACTCTCACTACTTCTCATTGCTTACAAGACAAAAGACTTCTCTCATGATATGTAGTTGGAAAGTTTGAATGGCAAATGTTGTTATATGTTAAATACAAATCAATTTTCTGTCTAAATACTCTTCTATTACACGGGCAACGCCGGGTGGCACAGCTAGTATTATTATGAGCACAGATCCAATGCGCGTAATGTGATCTCATGGGTCAATTATAATAATGATGCATGCGGGCCAAGTTTGCGCGGGCTTGAGTTTTACACACGTGAACTAAACCATAATGATCAACAGTTTTGTTCAAAATACATGAACCAGCTTACTTATCAGACCCAGCAAGAGATCTAGGCAGTTTCAGTACCTGACACACCGTACTTTCTTACTTACGATGAGCTTAAAATCTTGCAAAGAAAATAAACAATGTTGATAGAGTGTTGATAGTCAATGAACTTGTTTACTAGAAGCCAAGTGGCTGATGCCGTGATGCTATGTCAGACTGGGTACTAAGTTTCACATGAATATACTTTACTGCAGTTGTGTATATAAATACAAAGATAAGAATGCTAGCCTTTTATGCATGTAACTAAGGTAAGGTCGGTGCAAATCAAGCTTAAAATGCACATATCTAAGGCTACGCTTTATGGTAAAGCGATACGCTACAGAGCGAGCTCAACAAAATTCTTTCATTATTGTGCAGGTAAGCTAGTTCCCATCAAAAAAGTCATGCGCTTCAGGCATGTGGTATATAAGCTAGAGAAAAAATCCGTTCCCATCAGAAAAGTCTAGCAACAACCCGCTTCAGTATTTCGCACTTCTATCTTGCGTGTAGTTGTTTGAGAAAATAATAAATAACCACGATCTATTCAGAATAGTGCATCATCTTTATTTTGCTACTAGCTCAAGGGAGTAGTTGCTGAGTGGAGTCTTGATGTAAATTGATGAAACAACTACAAAAACCTGTGCATCACTAGCCTGTATATAAACCCCAGGGGTTCACTCCCTTCTATTCATACCCAAATGCTAGTGAGTCCGCTAGTCTGAGATGTTATAAAATGCACCCTTTCCACTGACTTACACATTAATAAAAAACTACCCCTTATCACTTCATCACCACAGACTAATTGCTCCTTTTCTGCTTATGAATGTCTCTTTCCACTGTGTGGAAAGGGACATTCATGTACCAAGCTAAAAAAACATACCTTTTTCATGAAAACACTCCAGAGTGTCAGGCCACCAAAAAACACCCTTATAACGTGATTTTTCCTCGAGCATTTGTAGTGAATAAAAGAGAGTGAACCCCCTGGGATAAAAATCCCTGTTTGGCTTGTATACAGGCTAGTATATACAAAAAAACACGAAGTTCAGCAACAATTGTTATTGAACTTTGTGTTCTCCTCCCGTGATGGGCTGGTTTCTTCTAGGTGTTCTTGTTTATTAGGCCTATTTACGACAAGACCTGTTTTATTATGGAATATTTGCGTTAATATCTCAAACCCCCACCCCTTCATTAATATTGTCATTTATTGCGTGAGAGGTTGAGTGTGATGGAAAACTATTGATTGTGACTGCCTAGATTTATTAGGACGGAAGGTTAGCTTAAATCTCAGTCAATCAATAATTAAGACAGGCCGAGCCAAAAGTAAGGAATAATATTATTCTTAACTAAAAGTGAGTACAGCTAAATTAAAATCAAGGCAACTTTCGAACCAGGCCAAACAAGAACTGATGTTTGGTTATAGTAACCTAGGCACCTTCAATTTAACTATACTTCCGACACTATCACCGTAAAAGCCGTTAATACCGACTCACTATCATACAGCCGATAGAAGACTGTGGATATACTAACGCAACCCCAGCAAGAGCCGACAACTCAAACTCTATCTATCACAGCCGATAACAGACTGTGTATATCAGTGCACCTCAACAGGAGCCGATAAATCAGACTCGTTATTACAGCTGATACCAGACAGTATAAATACCAACGCAACTCCAGCAAGAGCCGATAATACAGACTCTATATATTGCAGCCGATAGCAGACTGCATATACCAGAGCAACTCCAACCAGAGCTGATAAATCAGACTCTATATAACAGCTGATAGCAGACTGTGTATATACCAGCGCAACTCTAACAAGAGCCGATAAATCCAGATTATATGTTACAGCCAATAGCAGACTGTGTATATACCAGCGCAACTCTAACAAGAGCTGATAAATCCAGATTATATGTTACAGCCGATAGCAGACTGGGTATATACCAGCGCAACTTTAACAAGAGCCGATAAATCCAGATTATATGTTACAGCCAATAGCAGACTGTGTATATACCAGCGCAACCCCAGCAAGCTGTCCAAGTTACAAAAGAAGGTGTGTTGTACTTGAATAGATTCATTATATCACAGTATGTCTCACCATACTAGCCAAATTCCGACTGCCTCCTCAATGCAGAGACAACTGTCTATATAAGCAAGCCGAAGCAAACTCAATATATGATTGGTGGTTAAGAGTAGTTGAAATTTGTAGGTCAATGCTTTAAAAAAAAAAAGTAAATACATGATATAAAATTTTGCTACATAATTGTAATACATTTACTAATATGGGAAAAGAGTTAATAATAAAACAAAGAACCAACGAAATTACTTTCTCGTAGTTCAGAAAATTTTCTGCTTTCAAGTCCAAAATAGTGGGTGCCTTATAATTTCTTTAGCTGGCACATTTTAGTTTGCATTTATTCCAGCAAGCGTCTTAGTCTTCGTTAGCCGTTGGAACACGTCATAATTTTAATTCTTTACTTGCATAAATAAGCATTGATTGACTCGCTAGTGTAGCTTTAGCCTTTGCTCCCATCCTTTCTTCGGTCCTTCTCAGTGCTATCGACAATTAATGAAAAGTCATCCTTTCGCTTTAGTGGTGGAAAGTCTTTTTCATAAATTTTCCGCAAACTTACTACACAGTGTATCTTATTTATTCCTTGCACAACATTACCAATTTACTTAAAAACACAGCAACTGTACCTTCTGCCTTTTTTTGGTCAGCATCACCCTTTAGAACAAGATGGCATAGTCAGTAGATATGCAGTAGGCCTAGATGTTTCTTGGTAGCAGTCGGAACCAATTAGCGGTATTACTTCCTAAAATTCTGTTACAGTACTCATGCTGTTTTTTTACAGCTTAAAGATGATGGCTACTCCATCACGATGTGCACTGTACTCACATTCGGCTTCTGTATTCAGGAGCCGAATGTGTGTGCAGTGCTGTATGCAATACCACATGCTGTATTCAGCAGGTGTTCCTGTCCATGATTGATTGCGGGCTGTCACGTTTCGCTATCTGGCGCCGCTTGCCAAGTGAAACGGCAGTGCACATCGTGGCTCAGTTACGCACTGTTGTAATTGAGCGAGGGTCGTGTGACGAACTGTTAATGGACAATTCTATGGCGTTTAGGTCAGCAACTGTTGCACAGTTTGCTGACGAGTGGGAGATTTCTCTGAGATTTCGTGCCGCTTACGCCCCGAGTGGCAACCAAATCGTCGAGAGGAATCACCGGACAATCAAGAGGATTGCCAAGAGGGGAAGAATTAGCCCCGAGAAGGCGACATTTTGGTATAACGTCACGCCTCGCAAGGGTGCAAATGGGGGTTTGGTACCCTTGAATAATCTGTATCGATATTCATGGCGAGTGCTTTTTGACGTCAATCTATGCGGGTTAGACGAGGTCAGTCAAGGCAAATTTGCTGTCGGTGATGAAGTGTGGGTGAAACCTTCGACTCCGTTGTGCACTAGGCAGTGGGCACCGGGAGTGATAACCGAGGTCGTCTCAAAGCACAACGTGTGCGTGGATGGCATGCCGAGGCATGTGAGGGATGTCTGCAAATGGGGGTTTGGCACTGACCGTAGTAGGGAAAACGGCATCCGTGAACTGGTCGAAGACGGCGGGCCTAATCTAGATAGATTACGCGGTTGTGTTGCTCCCTCACCCCCTCAGCTGCATCCCTGTGAGGTAGCTGAAGTTTCGGAGGGGGATGCGGAGGACGGTCCTCAGACTGCCGAGGATGGAGTTCAAAGCATGGATGGTGAGCCTCAGGCTGCTGGGGTTCCGTCCGGGTATTTAGATCCTGGTGAGCCTGAGCTTCAACCGCTGATGCTCAGGCGGTCGCAGCGGGAGCGACGGCATTCCCGGTATTTGGATGACTATGAGGGATAGCTGGTAGCTTCTTAAAAGCTGGGAGAAATGTGAGTTAGTAGTTACGTGGTGCTCGACGGTAGCTCGGAAGGGTTTGTGGGCACGCGCCACCGGGCGAGCGGAATCGGCCATGTTGTCATTGTGAATCAGAGCTCCGTTCGCGTAGCTCGTGACTCTTGTGCTCTTCGTGTGTTGTATCACGCCTCGAGGATCATTCAAGTCTGTCTGAGTCTTGGTGACTCGTGAGTAAACTTACTGGTGTAGTCTGGCACTATGGTGTTTTCTGGGAAAACGTACAGGCGGAGTAAGAGTGACATAAAGGGAGGTTTGGAGTGTCATCGCTGGCAGTCTGGTACTGCGTAATCTTTGCTTAACCTTAATCGCAATAAACAGTTTTATATTTAGAAAACTGGATTATAATGTCAAATTTGCTGTTATAACATGTGCCCCATCAGGAGCAAAGTTTGCTAGATTTGCACCATTTTGACTAGTTATACTAAAAATTTTCTTGGGGGAGAACCCCAGGACCCCCTCTCCCTCCTTCCTTTATTAATAATCTTAACAGGCCTAGCCAAAAGCCACGAAAAATATTATTCCTAGCTAAAAGTGAGTAAGCCTAGTGTATGCACACGATAAATAATGCATTATTTAAAACTATAATTTCTATTAACCCTGTGAAATACAATGATTTTTCCTGTTTTCTTGAACCTCTATTTTTGTTTTTTCGTAAGGTTCAGTTGCTATGTTCGGATGGTCAAGCCCAAATCTTTTTACGGGGACAGTTGTAGTATCTCCGTAGGAAGAGCCTTGACATTTTCTCACCGCTTGGTCAGACAAAGACAGTATGATATATATCATTTTTACATTTGTACCAGTATCGAGAGGTACCAGTATCACACTTCCCACTTATATTTAAGCCCTTTTATAGTTGTTTTATTTATTTTTTAATTCATTTGACCTGCACAAAACATTTCACTCATGATATGAAGTTTAAAAATTAAAGTTGTTTGACAAAGTTTGAAAACCTTTATAGCTGTTTTTATTTTTTTCTTAATTTATTTCAACTACACAAAACACTTTTTTCATGATGTGTAGTTTGAAATTTAAAATGGCATGTGTTGTTATATGTTAAATACAAATCAATTTTTTGTCCAAAGACTTTTTATTACCCGGGCAATGCCGGGTAATACAGCTAGTGCTGACATATAGAAAGAAAAGTTTGATCTTTAGATCAACACGTACATATGTTTTATTGTACTGGAAAGTTTGTTATGATTGTTGTACACAGTGTTCTGATGTTTATAGCCAACACTTTTCAAGTGTTTCTTGCTCAGATAATTCATGGAAATTTAATTTGTTTAGCTGAAAATAAATTTCAAAAAAATACAATTCTAAAACTAAAATTTACTATGAAAGTCAAGGACGTTTCAACGTGCCCCATAGAGTGCTTCTATGAACCCCTAACGAGGCACGTTGACACACCAATGTGATATTTCTGTGATATTTCTCACAGTATACAACCAGCAGAATTGGCATTTGACATACATACATATGTAAAACATATTTCTGCATCCTATGTGATTATTTATATTAAACTCAAATATTTTAGTAAAACATTATAACCAAAAATACATTTTTGTTGCAACGTGCCCCACCCTCCCCTACAAATTAGCAATATCTATACCCTGCTCTACATTACCAATTTACTGTGAACAACTGCACCTTTTTTCTTGTTGGTATCACTCTTGAGAACATATGGCATGGGTCAGTAGATATGCAGCAGGTCTAGATGTTTCTTAGTAGTAGTTGGAGCCAATTACCGGTATTATTTACAAAGTACTGTTACAGCACCTATACTGTTTGTTTAGAGCTTAAAGACCGTGGCTACTACTTTACGATGTGCACTGTACACACATTCGGCAATTGAGGTGATCTCCAAAAATACATGAAAGAATATGAGCTGATACACTCGGTGACATATGAAGACAAGCAGCAATACAAGAGCTTTGCCGTTCAAGTCAATGCCGGTACGCTCTGAAACTGTGGTTACTCACAAGTTTAAACATGTGTACACACACATATATAATGGTCAATCAGACTTACCTTGGGCTAGCATTGAGCCTTGAGTTACAGGTTTTATTGCAAGTATAGCAAGTGCGATTGATCAGCCTTCTGTTTTTGTTAAGTGATATTACACTAGATTTTTCAGCTACCAATTATTATTGTATGAATCATCGAACCATTAAAATATTACGCAAATTATATATAAACTTTGCTTCCGTTTGGGAGCTTTGATTTTTTTTGTTCAAATAATATTTTTATTGCAGAAAATTTTGCAAAGAAGTCAAGGCGTTTCATCGGAAAGATCCCGAGTGCAGTTGTTGGTTGAAGATAATTTTATGCAAACATGGCCAAAGTATCAACAGAACGAAGAAACAGCAATAAAAAGGCAAAGTGCAAGTGAGTGAGTGAGTCAGTACATCATCTCTTTGTTAACAAAAAGATGATGTACTGCATTCATGAAAGATATCAATAACAATGCTCATTTTTTAGGATTGCGTTCCTCAAAATTTACCAATGAGATATTGTGGCTCATGTGCGGAACAACAGGTTGAGTGAGCCCCAGGGACCTATGATATCATTATCAACAACTACATCTTCTTACCGTACACTATCTACAAATGCGATGCAAAATCAATTACTTTGAAATAGAATATGCATGTTATGCCAGTGTGACTGACAAAAGATGTGTTATATTCGCATTGTCTTAAATATCAAAAGGAAGGGCTCATTCACTACCTCACTCAAAGAAAAGTTTAAAATAAATTAAAATATCAATAAATCTATAAACAAGTATTGGTATATCTCTCAACATAATTATGTACACTTGAAAAATGTCCAACATATCACGCTGATGGCTTCTGGTGCTAATCAGCGATGATGGAAACAGAAAAAAGCACCTCCCATGTCATACAAATGATATGTTACAAAATATAAACAGAAATAATAACTGTTGATACACGCAGATGTCAAGCTTCATCTTGACCATATAGAACAAGTTTGTACATTTTTATACATATGTCATAACGTGAATCTTGCGTCATGTATGTACTTAAAAAACCTAACCTAAAGGATCACACCTTTTGCATTGCCATTCATGATCCACAGCACCAGTGAAAGGGTCAAAATGTGGGCGTTTCATAATGATGCACCGACGGTGAAAACACTCGTTGCAACTGCCACACAATACCATCTCTCCACCAGGCACATCAAAATCGATGTTGTCATGAGGCCTTTGACATGTGTAGAAAAGCTAAAATGAACGTAGTTTGGCTCGCTAATAGAAACTATGAAAATCAAATTACAGTGCACCCTTGGACACGATTACATGTACCCTGATATACGATTATTTCACGAAGTTGAATTCGTATGGTGAGGTTTTTACCTCACTATACAAATCTTATTTCACCAGACGAATGCCAAAATCTTTTAAATTTAGAAGTTGGCATGCTTATTATGTACGTTGAATTAACAAAGACGCCGAAATTCAGTTTGTCAAAAACATTTTCAAAAGGTTTGGAAGAGAGGCGATGACCAATTTCTCCCAGGTCAGCATTCCACGTGGAAAATGTTGTGAAAAGTACATAAGCAAATATTCATTTTTACCGCTATACTCACACTTATCATGAAATTTTACTCAGCATATGTATATAACTACAAGTATCTATATTTAATTTGTTAGTTATGAAATATGAGACCGGTACAAACGTTACAAGAAGAAGGAATAAATGATCTCCATGACAACAAAGTTAGAGATCTGATAATTGATAACATTGATAACTGCATAAATGACACTGATCAGACCAAGGAGACAAAATGTTCGATTTTACTAGGAATGTAGGAAATTTTGATGAATATGTATATAACTGACATGGGACAACACCTAGAATGTTAAAGTAATAGCATGTAATTTATTTCAATGTTGACACTGCTATCTAGGGTAATGAATAGTTACGAAAGAGATTTATACTGGCATTGTCATGTCAAAATCAAAGTTTAAAATGTTGGCCAACTTTGAAACACCAACCTTTAAAACAAGATACCCGATTATTCTTTCATTGTCAATCTGGCAGGGCAATCTTGCACTTGCACTTTTTCTTTGCATTGCTGTTCCTTCTTTCTGTTGATATATTGGCCATGTTTGCATAACATTATCTTCAACCAACAATCGTACTTGGGATTTTTCCGATAAAACGCCTTGACTTCTTTGCAAGACTTTCCGCAATAAAAATATTAGTTGAACAAAAAAATTAGACCACCCAAATGGAAGCAAATTTTATATGTAAATTGTGTAATATTTTAATGGTTCGATGATTCATACAATAATAATTGGTAGCTAAACTGAAAATCTAGTGTAATATCAATAAACAAAAACAGGCTGATCAATCTCAATGTTGGTAGAGAGTTTGAGCAGATATGCGGAGGTGACTAACGATAATGATAGGGTAAGGTTTGCCCTTATTGTGGCGGTTAACGGGTTGAGAGATAGAGAAGTAAGCAGAGAGAAGAAAGGCAATGAAGAATGCCAATCTTATTTGGGCGTTATTGCAGGAGGCATTGAGGGCCCGTGAAATGGCCAACAACTCTGATAGATTTTTGAGAAATGAGGGTAGAAGTACCGATTTAAAGAGTGAGGTTAAGCAAGAAGTAGCAAAAGTATCAGAGTTTGATAGTCAAGCGCAGTACAGGAGTAATGATAGAGATAGAAGTTATGATTCAGCAGGTAGATCTTCCCCTAGGGGTAGCCCTAAGAGTAGTAGAGAGTATTATGGTAGTGAAGAGCAAGATACTAGTAGATATGGGACAAGAGGCCGGGAGTATAACAAGGACAGTGACAGCAGGAAGTATAGAGATAATAGCAGGGAGAGGCATGTCTCTAGATATAGAGCAAGCAGTAGAGAAGGCAGTGAAGGTAGAGTATGCTACAATTGCAAACGTAGTGGGCATGAGATGAGGAGTTGTCCCTCCATCAAATGTTTTTGTTGTGGACAGTGAGGACATGTATCCCGTTATTGTAGGGATAGGAGAGATGTAGGTTATGACAGGCGAGGTAGTAGCAGGAGGTCAGGAGGTAGTCGGGATAATAGCTATGAGCGATATGGTAGCAGGGATAGTAGTAGGGAGAGGTACAGGGGCCGAGAAAGCCCCCGCGAGATTAGAGACAAATCTAGCAGGTACAGGGACAACAGTATGGATAGGTTTGAGGGAGAGGAGTATAAGGAGAGGCGCGCGAAGAGCCAGTAAGAAGGTTACCAAGATAGTAGTAAGGGCAGAAGTGTTAGGTTCTCTGGTCCTAGGGACAAGTATGAGGATGACAGTTGACTAGAAAGGAGAATTGTACAGGTTTTAAAGGTCAATGGGAAGAACGTTGAATTTACGTTTGATACTGGGGCAGAGGTGTCGACTGTAACCGAGGGGACGGCCGAAAGGCTGAACCTACGGCTAGAGGAGCCATCTACTGTTTTGGCAGGAATGGATGGTCGTAAGCTAAGAGTAGTCGGTAAAGCAGGTGTTCAGTTGGAAAGTAAATATAGATTTATGGAGACAGAGGTATATGTTGTGAAAGGATTGAGAACGAACCTCTTGGGCATAACTGAGTTAAGGCAGCTTAAATTATTTGCTGTTGTAAATGCGTTATGAGAAAGTAAGTTTGAGGCTGTTAAGGAGTGTAGAAGTATTAAGCCAGTTAAGCCGTTTTCGTCAAGAACCATTATTGCTGGGTGAAGTTATGTTTCAGATGATGTCGAGTTGCAAAACCTGACAAATAAGTCTGACAGAGAGAGCGAAGTTAAGAGAGGTCACACAGGTCAAGATTGGTGGACTTGTAAAACCAAGGGAGTGAAGAGTAGTGAATACGTGGAAATTGGTAGCCAACAGGGGACAGCGCAAGGCACCAGAGATGTGCAAGTGTCTATGGGGTGTGATAGAGAACAGAGTCACGATGAGGTAAAGGAAGGTGCTGAGAAAGTAGCTGAACCAGTGTCTGTAATGGAAAAGGTTTGCTCTTTTTTAGCCGAGGTATCCAGCAATGGAATGTTAGACAGAGAAGGTCATGAGAAAAAGGTAACAGAGATTGAAAGAGAGGAAAGGGAGGTGCGGAAGAAGTCGAAGGAGAAATTGGTTAAGCTGAAAGCCAAACGGGAAGCAGCAGTCATGGGGTTGGAAAATGTCAAGGCATTCAGGGTAGGGGTGCAGAAGTTAGCCGAGGTTCAGAGGAGAATTGCTGGTAGCAGACCTGCACTGGTTGCAGGTGAGGTTGAGCTAGATAGGTCTGGGCCTATGCCAACTCCCAGCTCTGTGATGCCATCCCCTGTGCAGCCGGCTACGGCCCAGGTGGAGACCTTCCACAGGAAGCCTGTCGAGCCTGCCTCTTACTGGGGAGAGCGAGGTAAAGACGGAAGAGACGGAGATGAGGTTGAGGAGTCATTACTGACCCAACCAAAAGATTCCGGGCAAGTCAGGGTTGGTGGAAGTAGTGTTGGAGATGTTGGTAGAAGGAGTGTTGGTAGTGACAGTGGTCGCGGTAAAAGTATTGGTAGCGGAGGAGGTCAGAGTGATGGAAAAGCCAGTGCAGACTGGCATTGGAGCTGGCAGTAGCGAGAAAAGTACATTGATTTATACAACAGTGAGAGTGGAGGATCAGGAGTGAGGAGAGCAGTGCGGCCGAGTACGACGGCAGCCCCGGGTTGCTCGAGAGCGATGGTACACAGGATGTGTTGATGGACCAAGACCTGGGTTAAAGAGTAAGGTAAACTTCACTAGCAAGGTGAGTCGCTGAATGAGTTCAAATGTATTTCTGGAAGGTTAGTGGCCCATACAAAAAAGAAAAAGGGCATGTTGTATAATCGAGCTGGTGGGCCGCGGGCTACGCTAATGTCCAAGGTCACGGTAGTTACAGGTAGTTACGAGAGGTTACGGGCAGGTACGAGAAGTCAGGGAGTATATAGGCGTCGGGAGATTCGGACAGAGTTCTTCTTTGCTACAACAACATGTGAGTACGCACATTTATACAACAAACGTTAACACACAAAGAAAAAAATCAGAATTTTGTCAACTGCGCCATGTTGTATAAATGTGCGTACTGGCATGTGGTTGAAGCAAAGAAGAACTCTGTCCGAATCTCCCGACGCCTATATACTCCTTGACTTCTCGTACCTGCCCGTAACCTCTCGTAACTACCTGTAACTACCGTGACCTTGGACATTAGCGTAGCCCGCGGCCCACCAGCTCGATTATACAACAATGTCCAGCTTTTATTCTTTTCCAAGGAGGTGCGATTTCTTTAGCACAAAGCAACGCCTTTCGGATAATCGTTTCTTATCTTCATTTATCGACTAATATCTTGTTGATGACTTGATGATATTTAAAACTTACTAGCATTCATATCCTTTGTTTAACGTTACGAGACTTCAGCTTTACAAACGTCTACCTAAAGCGACATAAATACCGTTTCTCCGGCCAAAGTGTTAAAATCAAGCAAAAATGACATGAATTTCAAGATTATGAGCTTCAAAAAATGATACTGCCATGGCAGTAGCTGCAGTATATAGAGGTGAAACGAGACAGGTTTTTTAAGTTCGAGACGAGACTCGAGACACTGTCTTGTAAAAATTCGAGACTCGAGACACGAGACAGTAAAATAATGAGCATTTGGTGATGATTTCACTACACAAGTACTAGCTACTTGGTATATATAAAATTAATAAAACCATTTTTAAATTGAGTTTTCACCTGGTGTAAACGATTTAAATGCAACATTTTAATAGTGATATGCATGTAGTTTTTGTAAACAAAAGTGACACAAACAGCTCTAAAATACCGAAGTTATATATTCTAAGAATTTTGAGCTTGATTGATCATAATTATTATAAACATATTGCGTTGTACATGTATATTTTTACCATCTCTTGAATAGTTCTTACTTTTTAATGTAATGAAGACGATAGCCGTCGCTCTACAAAGAAATACCGCAACTAAAAGAACACACGATAACACTTTCATTCTTATCGTTTCATTAATGTTAAGTGTTGTTTGTGTATTAACTGTAGTATGTGAATTATATTTAAACTGTACTCATGAAATTATATTAATTACTGTATATATGCACATGTATATTCTTATATTGAGCTAACAAAACGTCATTGTTAACCGAACACGGACTATGGTCGACACGGCCTTTCGTTCGTTTCTCCGTGTCCGGGCAAGTTTTACCGGCGATTGGTAGTATATACGTAGAGGAAGCCCGAATTTTATGAAGGACAGTTGGTGTTTAGACACGATACGATAAAATATAGACATTTTACCCGCAAGTCTTATTTATTAAATTGGATTATCCGAAGAGTAATTAGATACGACCCGGTATCTGTTTTAAGGACACAAAACCGAACTAAAATATAACAGGGCCGTTGTCCGGACTACATGATTAAACTCAGTGGCCAACATAATCAATAGCAACAGGTAGTAACGGACCGGGTATAACTTTAAAGGCAGTTGCCCGCAATCCATTACAATATATAGAGTTGTTGCTACCGCAAGAAGCCATGTTTTAACAACCGTGCGCAGGCGCTTTAGTTCTATTTCCTGTCTCGAGTTTGGCAATAGTTAAGTCGAGACGAGACCGATACGAGACAGGTCGATACTCGAGACGTCTCGTGTCTCGTTCCACCTCTAGCAGTATAGGAGGATACATTCCTGGTATATACAGTAGTATCAATCAATTTATTTTTGTATAAGTTATCCTGTATTACTTATTTGAAGTCATCCTCTCATGTAAATTTTCTTTTAATTTTTACACAATTAATCTCAAACTAAACATGAATTGTTCATTGCTATCTTGCATTCAGGATACTTTTACCATTTCCGTTTTATTTGATAATATGCCTGCAAATAGAGGTTTTTTGTTATCAACAAAATAAAAGATTACTAACTACCGTAACTAACTCTCATATACGCTTCCTTTGGTGGCGGAACTCTGCGAAACTATTCGGCTCTAGCTTTTATCAGGAAGAAGGCTGCGCCATCTTGGAAGTGCGAACAGAGGTAAGCAGAACTCATGTCAGCACATATTTTCCGCTGCATTTTTAATCTCTGGAATATGGATAGCTAATAAACAAATTCGCTCCTTTGGCAACTCCTGAGTACCGCAGGTATTTTTGTTGCACATTAGTTCAAAGCAATAAAGATTGCTCATATATAACTAATTCTAGCCTTTCTTTGCTCTATCTAGTTATCCCGTTAATTAGTTATGATAAGTATTTACAGGCTATAAATCAAAGACAACTAGAGAGCACATTGACTCACCAAAGTACTTAGGCTTGCGACTTGTTGCAGGGCTCGTCGGTACGTCTACCTCTGAGTGTTGTCCAACTTCGAGTCCGTGGAGCTCACTGTGTGTTGGATCCTGCGACCCACACGTAGAGGCGACCTGGGTCGGCTTACTCTACCGGTCTGCATTCACCCTCCACAGGGGCCGTGTAAGTATTGCTCGTAGACCAACACGCGGAGGCGACTAGGTCGACTTACACCACCGGCCAATCACAACTACCTACACCAGGAATTGCTCCCTGGGAGATATAATGCTCGTACGACAAGGTCGACCTGAGGTCGACGCGGGTCGACAGTGTATTTCTAACCCTACTCCCAAAGCACAGTCCGAAGGACTTAGGCTTGGAGTACGTAAGTGCTCAGTGTGTTTCTGTATTGCGCAAGGAAACAGAAGAGTGTGGGTCCAACTGCAAAGCATGTATTGAACAACTTCTAGGCCGATAAACACGGCCTTAAATATAACAGAATATGCAAATGAGGTGGCTAAGGCCAACCTCCTCTAGGGGCGTGACTATATAAAATAACACAAGAGAACACAACTCTAATGATAATAACCAAAAAGGAGATGGTACTGCAGGTTTCCATCACACACGCCGCCCCTATAGACGACTACCGGCTATATATATAAAAAAAAAACCACAAGAAAAGAAAAAAAACACAAGAAATATAGGAACACACCAACTAGCTACAACAAAACAGACAAAGAAAAGGGAATATAATAATATGAGAAACCGCAATTACTAAATACCAAGAGAAATACGGATAAATCATGTCGACCGGGTCATCTAGGAGGTCGACATGCGATTTGCCAGGTCCTCCAGGCGACGAGCCGCCCGTCGGAGGTTGGAGGCCTCTTCTCGTAAGGTATCCACTGTGACCCGGGGTCGTACGTCCCCCAGCCGGCTCTGGATGCTGCCTATTGTCGTCGACCTCCTAGGAGCTGGGACGGGTCGTTCCAGCTTAGGTGGGCTTTTCCACTTCTTCTTCGGGGGAGAGGGGAGAGGTGCCGGGGGTCCTCTTCGTATAGGTAGCTTAGTTTTAATAGGCCCGTAGGGTGTAGGCTTTTCAAAGGCCGGAGGATTGTTTAATCGTATCTTTTGGCTCCAGGCCGGGTAGCTGTCTCTGTCGACCTCATATATAGCAATCCCCTTTCCCCCGTGTGCCTTCCGTACTTCGGTATCCTTGATCCGAGCCTGGTGTTTGGCAATCGTATCTCGAGATGTGGAGTTCCTCCCACATTTGCAGAAAAATCGCGTAAAGTGCTGGGCGATATGGATTCTGCGTCGCCGAGGGGTAGAGATTAATTGTTGGCACAATGGACAGTTAGTACCTTTTTCTCGACATAGTTTCGAGATCGTTTTGGCTGTCTCTGCCGCAATCCATTTAGTTGGTAGTGGGGGGTGTGGAACGTGATTATCTAAAGACTCCGTTTCTGAGTCGTCCAGGGTTTCGCCCGGTGCTGGGTGGAGCTCCAGTGGCAGAATCTTCACCTCTGGCAACAGGGGTAAAGCTCCGATAATTGGTGCCGGCTTCTTTACGGTTTCTTTGGTGATCTCCATGTTGGGAAACGATATGGGTGTGTGCGTCTCGAGGTTGTAACAAGTAATGAGCGCGTTCTGTCTGGGACCCAAAATGGCCGCCTTCTGGCCTTGAACTCCGAGGGTCCCTCCCGATTGGATGGTGTTAGTGTCGTAATCGGCCAAGTACGCGGGAGGCCTCCTGATTCGCTGGGGCCGTGGTGCATCTCCAGCCCCGGTATCCCTAGCCTGGGCTCCCATATTTTCTGTGGCGCTTTCTTCCTCGAGTATCGACTCGTCGCCAGGGTCGGGGTCAATCATCAAGGTAGGATTGTGCTCCCCTGGGGGAACCAAGGGGTCCCTCCCGGGAATCCGAAGGGCTTCTGGCCTTCCTGGCGACTGAGGTATTCGCAACTCCGTTAGTTGGCTAGGCAGGGGCAACTCTGAAATAACTACTTCTGGGTTATCGTTTCCTCGTGCGATTTGCCTTCTGGGTCGGCCCCTCATGTTGGGACGGCGAGCAGGCTCGACTTCCACTGGGGCTCGTCCTTGTTGCACCGGACTGGGGCGACAGAGTCGTAATCTTCCCTCCGCTTGGATAGATCGCTGTCCATACCTCTCGATCTCGTAAGTGTGGTTTTCGTGACTCCTCAACACGCGATAGGGCCCCAAGTACTTGGCCGCTAGCTTCGGGTTTTCCCCTCTTCTCCGCCGCTTGCTCAACAACCACACGAGGTCACCCTCATTGAATAACGGAGGCTCTCTCGTGTCGGTTGACACAATTTCTTTTTGCCTATCTCTGAGGAGAGTATGAGCTTGTACCAACCGGTCGTGGACCGTCTGCACATACTCATGTATGCTTGCGAATGATTCTAGTCTATTCCCATACTGCAATTGGTCAGGAAGACGTAGTTCCCGACCCAACATCAGATAATTGGGTGTTTCTTTAGTTGCGGAGTGTGGTAACCCTCGCAGCGTCCTCATGATTTGTGGCAGTAGCTGGTCCCAATCTTCCTGTCCTCTACCCAGCAAGAGAGCTCGCAGGGAGTCACCCAACACGCGATTGTTTCTTTCGACCACCCCATTCCCTTCGGGGTGGTACGGGGTGGTCCGAGACTTATCGACTCCCCACAAGTCGCATAGCTCCTGGAATAATGAGGATTCAAATTGGCTCCCCTGGTCGGTATGGATAATCTCGGGTAGCCCGAAGTAACTAAATACCCTTTCGTCTAGGATCTGGGCTACCGTTGGGGCTGTAGCGTCGGGGATGGCTAACGCATCTGACCACCTAGTGAAGTGATCAGTGAGCACCATCACCCAACTATTTCCCCGAGGAGTTGGAGGCAGGGGCCCCACCAAGTCTACGGCCAGGCGTTGCCACGGCCTCCCGGCGTACAGCCGTTGTCTGTTCCCGGAGATCCGCCCCTTTCCTATTTTGGCCCTCTGGCAAACCTCGCAAGAGAGGACTGCTCTCCGGATATCTCCGGCCATACCCGGCCAGTACCAGTCCAATTGGACGCGCTTCAAGGTCTTCTCCACCCCGCAGTGTGTTTGCTCGTGGGCTTTCCACAGGATCTCCTGTCTCAATGTTTTCGGGCATACCACCACTACCTTTTCTCGCCCATTCTGGGTAAGATGGAGAGTCAACACGCCCGACTCGTCGAGCTGGAGCTGGTGGAACATCCGGGCCAATCGTTGCAGCTCGGGGCTGCCCACTCGTAGCACTGCTTCTTCCACTCCTTTCCGGTCCCTGACGGCTTGGTAAACGACCCCTAGGTCGGTAGTGGCCCTCTGTTGAAGTGCCCGTACTTCGTCCAGCGGGGTTTGTACCACCGTCAGTTGTTCTGGAACCTTTTTGGCTACACCTTCACCAGTTCCATCCAAATTTTTGGTTTCGCCAGTTATCTTGACGGCCTGTGACTGAGGATCCTGAGGTCTTCTGGGAGGGTGGTCCAACACTCTAGGTGTTCCTGCCCCGCTCGGCAGCCGTACTGGGACCAGACTGGTTGGTATGGGAGTCGGGAGGCCGCGCCCTAAAACAGGTCTGTTGCCCGGTAGTCGAGGCCACTCAGCCTCGTCCAACTGGCGGGGGTTGGGACTGGATGTTCCGGTGCCTCTTGGCGGCTGTACCGGAACTTGGTCCACTGGCACCGCAGTTTCCCAATTCGTTCCTGGGGTTACTAGCGAGTCGCATACTTGCGACCTCGTTGGCCCTTGGTCCCGCCTCTCAATAGCAGCACACTGCCGGCAGTCGACGCACTGTCGTCGACTCAATCCATCGGCGTTCCCGTGTTTATCGCCTTTTCGATGGATGATTCGGTACTTGTGCTCGGCCAGACTCTCCAGCCACCGGGCCACCTGGCAAGAGGGTTCCTTCCTCCGGTGCAGCCAAACCAAGGAGGCATGGTCGGTTCGGATGGTGAACTCTCTGCCATATAGGTAGGGCCGGAAATGCCGGACAGCTTGTACCACTGCTAGTAACTCCCTTCTGGTTACGCAGTAATTGCGTTCGGCGGAGGAGAGGGTCTTGCTATAGTAGGCTATGGGTCGCTCCGTGCCCTGCTGGACCTGGGATAACACAGCCCCAGTCCCTACATTACTAGCATCAGTATCTAGTACGTAGGGCAAGGAGGGGTCGGGATATGCCAGTACTGGAGCGTGTGTCAGCGACCATTTGAGCCTAAGAAAAGCTTCCTGCTCCTCTTCTCCCCATTTCCAGGGGACCCCTTCGCTGGTCAACAAGGTGAGAGGTTTGGCGACCGAGGCATAGTCCGGCACATATCTGTGATAGTACCCAGTGGTACCCAAGTATGACCTTAGCTGCGTCACATCTTGGGGTGCTGCCCATCCACTTATAGCCTGAATCTTTTCAGGGTCGGTAGCCACCCCTGTGTTGCTGACTATGTGGCCCAGGTATTTGACTTGGGTCTGGAACAAGCTGCATTTGGAGGGCTTTAATTTCAGCCCGGCCTGCCTCAGTCGCTCCAACACCTCGGCCAGCCTAGTGACATGACTGGAGAAGTCGGCTGACATGACGATGATGTCATCGAGGTACAGCAGCAGGGTTTTCCAGTGTAGCCCTTGGAGGACACGTTCCATCAGCCGCTGGAAGGTAGCTGGGGCGGAGGTCAGTCCAAAGGGGAGCACCTTCCACCTCCACAACCCACTGCGTGTGGCGAACGCCGACCGCTCCTGGGCCTCGGCGGAGAGGGGTACCTGCCAGTACCCGCTCATCATGTCCAAGGTACTGAAGAACCTACTGCCAGACAAGGCGTCCAAGCTCTCATCAATCCGGGGGAGGGGGTAGGCGTCCTGGCGAGTGACACTATTAAGTTTCCTGTAGTCTACACACAATCGCCACGCCCCGTCCTTCTTCCTCACCAAGACCACCGGAGAGCTCCAGGCCCCGTGAGCGGGCTCAATCATGCCTTGCTTTTCCAGGGCCGAAACCTGTCGTTCGATCTCGGCCTCCTTCTCGTGTCCTACACGGTATGGGTGTTGACGGATGGGTTGTGCCTCTGGAAGGAGGGGGATCTCGTGTTGTACCAGGGTGGTACGCCCCATGTCCTCGCTCCCTTGGCTGAATACATCCGCATAGCGGGTCAAGAGGTCTTTCATTCTTCGGTGCTCGGTAGGGGACGAGCAATGTGGTGCCGCCTGTTGGAGCAGGTCCAGCATGTGGGGTGGTACATTGGAGACAGAAGGGGGAGTTTCTTTGGAAACCTCGGCTTCTCCTTTCGCTGTCCAGGGGGCCCCTATTTCGTCCGGCCCGACCCCAGTGTATTGCCCCACGACCGTTCCTGCCGTCACGCTGACGGGATGGTCGGTGGGGTTCATACAACGGATGGCCACTCTCCCCTTCTCACCGGGTTGGTGTAGGCTGGCGGCCACCATATATCCATCCTTCGTTCCCTCAATTAACCCGACTGGTTGATAGGAGGAGGACGTGAGACGTCCGGCAACCAGGACCTCGGTTCGAGGGGGAAGCGTTGTGGCTCGCATTATCTGCACGCTGCTTGTCAGAGGTCGACCCTCTCGGTCAGTGCACGTCAACTTCTGTCCATTTAACACCAACGTGGGTTGCTGGAAGTTCATCTCGCAGTGGTGGTCGACCAGGAAAGGCATGCCCAGGATGGCATCCTCCTTCAGGGCACACACCACGAGAGACACAGTAACCTGGACACTCCTGACTCTGACCGGGAGAGTGATGAGTCCGTGGAACTGTAGCCGGGTGCCATCTGCCATTCGCCCATAGTCCTCCCGGACCTCCAATTTGCTCTTGACGTCTTTGGGTAACCGCTCAAAGACATGTCGTCCCAACAAATTAGAGGTACACCCGGTGTCCACGAGGAATTGGACGGACTGACCTCCGATGCGACCTGGCAAGAAGTAGCTGCTATTATGCGGCTTCCATGCTTCGTCTCCGTGGGTCCGTCTGGCTTTGCTAGTCCTCTGGGGGCCCTTCTTGGGAGGCCGAGACGGCTTAGGCCAGACGTAGGCTTCGTCCTTGGCTTCTGAGAGTGGGAGACCTGCACACTCAGGTAAGGGTTGATATTGGTTATGCAAGGGGACCGGTGGCGAGCAGGGGGGGAGCCTGCGTCGCCTAGTCCGTCGTGGCTGTTGCCACTGTCCTTGCGAGGGTAGATTTGATCCACAGTCAGTACTTCCCCCTACTGCTGTGGATGGTAACCGTTTCCCGGCCTCGTGACTTGAGGCTGTTGTCCTTGGGGGGCTTGGGGGCACCGGCGTTGGATGTGCCCTGCCTGGCCGCAACCCCAACAATTTGGTCCCCTTTTGTCCACTCCCCGTTGTCCCAACAGCTTCCCTTCCCTCAGTCCATCTGCTAACCCCTTTATAGCCATCAGGACGTCGTTCAAGGTGGCTGATGGGGGTTCCGAATGGACGGGGGCGACTGTAGCGGGGGTAACTTCTTCCTCCTCCACCGTCATTATTAGGGGTCGGGCACCAGGTCGAGGAAGAGTGGGCTGGATTTGCAGGAACTCGTTCCCCGCCTGCACTGCTTCCTCCAAGCTCCGTGCCTTCATCGCTAACAGGTGGCGTTGGAGGGGCGTATTTCCCAGTGTCAGGGAAAACGCATCCATGGCCATACTGGACTGGTAGGATTCTGGGAGGTCAGCGTATGCTATTTTCACCAGACGCTCCATCTCTGTGGCATGCTCTTGGAGACTTGTCTTGGGTTCTCTTTTTAGGTGGAGTTTACTCCTAGCCTCTCTCGGGGAGAGCCCGTACTTCATGCGTAAAGCCGAGAAGATGGAGGCAGGTGAGTCCCCTCGACTGCATCCTCTGGCTCCCTCCTTCAGAGTCTCCCGCAGGTGGAGGAGCGTGGCCTTCTCACTCCACTCATTTGCTTCCGCGACCTCTTCGAACTGGGAGATGAATAGCTCTACATCCTCACTCCCATCGAACTTCGGAGGCTTGAAGTTGGCTCCCCCTCGGGGTATCTGTAAGGCTCTAGTGATAGCCTCTGTCAGTTGACCAATCTGGTCGACCTGGTGTAACTCTGCCTCAGCCAGATCTCTGGTAGCACTCCGTCGGCTGCTTGGCATGGTTACAAAGTTTATCTTAGAAGTTCGTGGTCAATCCCACTGCTGCCACCAGTGTGTTGGATCCTGCGACCCACACGTAGAGGCGACCTGGGTCGGCTTACTCTACCGGTCTGCATTCACCCTCCACAGGGGCCGTGTAAGTATTGCTCGTAGACCAACACGCGGAGGCGACTAGGTCGACTTACACCACCGGCCAATCACAACTACCTACACCAGGAATTGCTCCCTGGGAGATATAATGCTCGTACGACAAGGTCGACCTGAGGTCGACGCGGGTCGACAGTGTATTTCTAACCCTACTCCCAAAGCACAGTCCGAAGGACTTAGGCTTGGAGTACGTAAGTGCTCAGTGTGTTTCTGTATTGCGCAAGGAAACAGAAGAGTGTGGGTCCAACTGCAAAGCATGTATTGAACAACTTCTAGGCCGATAAACACGGCCTTAAATATAACAGAATATGCAAATGAGGTGGCTAAGGCCAACCTCCTCTAGGGGCGTGACTATATAAAATAACACAAGAGAACACAACTCTAATGATAATAACCAAAAAGGAGATGGTACTGCAGGTTTCCATCACAACTGAGATTGGGAGCTGCAGATTTCTTATTCTAAAATCAACCACTCAGAGGCAGTATCTAGAAACTGGTAGGCTGTCTTTACCCTTATTTGAGCCATAAGGGATCCAATGCTGTGTGTCTTTCAAGGTTAAATTATTCATTCTTACATCAGCATTGGTTCCGTTGAAGTATGTATAATTAGATGGTAATACTTAGTTCATAGGATATGCCAGTCATGAATCGTGGCTTTTGTTTCGGAAGGGTAACTGCGTTAGCTATAGCCTACTATGTATAATTTGTAGTCCTTTGTTTCTATGTGCTAATCAGGTATACTAATTTTGCACATATCATACACCCGCAGTTTAAAACATATTAGTCCCTAATATGAAAAACAAAAATGACATGATCATAATAAAGTAATAATTATAAAATAAGGTCCCACCAAATCAGAGGGTGGAAACCGAAACTACGGAGATAAAAAAAAACAATAATCGTATGGTTCACTTAGGCTATTTACGCATGCGTAAACAACATACGCATGGTCGTACTCAGCATTACAAGTACACTACACACTGCTATCCAAAACACTACTATGTCACTGCAAAACCAGTTTATTCTAGTTACATTCATAATCAATTATGCTACTGCTACTTCTACACCTTTTGTAAGTATTAAAATAAAAACATAATTGCGAAGAAACATCACATTTCTTGATCAGGCCGTCATTGCATCTTTTCACAAAGCCGTTATGTACTTTTTTTTTTGCGCTTGGCCAAAAATATGGCTTTGAGACCGAGAAAGTTTTTTTTTTCTCGGAATTTTCTTCAAAAATTACATTTACCAGATTATATTAGCTTTAGATTACTCAAGGCACACCTGTGCTCACATAAATGCCTTTTACATTACATATAACTGAATGAATAGTGCACTCGCTATCCATGATTGCAAGAGTGTACAAACGGTCCCTAACTACCAGGAAGGTAATAGCAACGCCTCACCACTTTCCCAGAAATTTGGTTATCAATATAAGCAGCGTAAGCGTGGCTATGTTTCTAGTTAAAATAAAAATAGCAAAATAAAAATGTATGTTTGTATGCATAGAAAACAGGGTATAGATATACTATCCATTGCAATACCTAGAAGTGAGTGGCGCGTGACTATTTCCTTCCTACTTAATTATCAGATTAGAAACACTTGTAAAGGATGGAGGGGTGTCACAGAGTGTGTCACAACACTGAAGCGTCTTACAACACTGAAGCCTCCTACTACAGCTCCGTTTGTGTTTACATCTACAGCTGAATTGCCACTAGCTATCGGTAATTGTGCTAAGCAATTTATGGTTTACAAATTTATTTATTTACCTTTTTCAGTTCTGCTAGTCATGTCATGTGTAAAAGAATTTCGGATCAATTTACATCAACACACAAGAGTAGCTTGATATATATATATGGTATTCTCTATTGTATTTGTTATCATTGTAGATTGGTCTGTGGTTGGGCCGATAGTGGCAGTTGGTGCCATGGTCCTACTTGTGGGTACAATTTTTATTTGCTACTTACATAGAAGATGCCAGCGTGCACCCATCCAAATTGAATTAGCACAAGTTGATGCCTAATTGTATATATAAATAATTCAATAAAAGTAATCGTGTTTACACGTCCAGTCTATTTGGTTCTTAATAATGTCTTTGGTTAAAGATAATGCGGTTATATGCGATTATAAAATGACAGATGCCAAGGTTAGTCTATTGGCTGGAGTAGAGAAAGCCTTTCTCTCGTTTTTGCTTTGGCTTCCTCCGCAGACCATATCTGTTTGCTCTTTGCTCGTTAGTGGTGGTAGGGTTGCTGCCTGTTTCAGACTTTGCTACAGACTCTTGATCTGTCGCCAATTTGTTTGCGAGTTTTGTCGAATGTTGCAGCTGACTTCTTGTGTTTGCAGGTTGTTTGTTGTTTGATTGTTGAGCTACTAACTCTTTCTTTTTAATTGTAGGTTTGCTATTTGCCATAGAGCTATCGCTTAGTTCATCACTTCGGCTAATATCTATTGTTGATGCGCTAGTATCATCATCTGACTCGGATTCACTGCTAACGTTTCTTTCCGAATCTCCATCGGTGTCGCTATCAGGTGAGTAACCAAGATCTAGACTCATCTCATGACTACTCCCTCGTACTAGTGGTCCAAGATATAGCTTGAGCGTGTTTAAATGTACTCGGAAGGGTGGCTCATCCGGGTCATCAAAATGCTGGATGTCGGCATTAGTGTCGGATATACTCTTGATTATGTATATTCCTGTCCATCGCTTAATTAGCTTAGAGGTACGGTTTTTGTATCCTCTGGGTGTGTAATATAGAACTGCATCACCCACTTGCAAGCTTGAAGGCTTCGCCTTCTTATCATACTGATGCTTCTGCATGAGCTTTCCTTTCTCTATAGCTTCCCTAGCTCGTTGCCAAACCTGGGACATTTTCTCATGTAGTTGAGCAGCAAATGTTCCTGGTTCAATTCTCTCAGGTAGTTCAGGTTTAGTTAGGTCGTAAGGTAATCGCATTTCTCGACACATCAGGAGTAGGCTTGGAGAGGCGTTTATTATTGTATGTCGGGAAGAATTGTGAGCCAGTTGGCAAAATGGAATGAACTCATCCCAGTTTTTGTGATTCTCAGCTACGACATGTGATAGCATGTTTCCGATGCTCCGATTGTAAACTTCAACCTGACCGTTTGTTTGTGGGTGATACGGGGTGGTCAATCGATGATCGACTTTTAACAACTTGTTGATATTTGACATTACATCACTCAAAAAGTTCTTTGCTCGATCGCTGATTAGAATCTTGCTAGCTCCAAATCGACAGAAAGTTCTGTGTATGTACGATCGAGCTACCGTTGCGGCGGATTGGTCCTTGGTGGCTTCCATTTCACACCATTTAGTGAAATGGTCTACCCATACCAGAATGTGTTTGTTACCTGACTCGCTTTCAACATATGGGCCTTGAAAATCAACCGAAAGTACATGAAAAGGGTGTTGTGCCATCTGATTTTTCAGTGGTACTCTCATTGGTACTTTTGGGTTTTTCTTCTGTTGGCATGATCCACATTGGGCAATGTGACGGCCAACTTCTTTTCGCATTTTCGGAAACCAATAACGATCAGCCAAGGTTAACATTGTTTTTGTCAGGCCAGGATGCATGGACATCACAGACTCATGTGCCGCATGTAGCAACTCCTTCTTTTGAGAGGATGGTATTGCCAGTAACAGCTTGTCATCTTTAACACGGTATAACACTGTTTTCACTATTCTGAAATGCTTGCTTTTCTCTTTAACGATGTTAATATCTCGTTTTCCGGCATCTATTGGGAATTTTCTTTTCTGGAGATACAAGAGGATTGGTGAGAGATAGTAATCTTTTGCTTGGGCAGCTGATGTTGCCCTATCATTTTCAGTAATCTCGTCATCCGATTCGACTAAAGCAACTTCTGCTCTGGATAGAGCATCTGCTACTACATTCTCTTTTCCAGGTTTGTGGCTGATGTCAAATGAGTTGTCAGCTAGCTGCACTGCCCACCTAGCTAGTCTTGGTGATAAGTCGCCTTTCTTTACAATGAATGTGCAGGCTATATTGTCTGTTAGCACCTTGAAGTGCGCGTTCATGAGAAATGCCTTGTAGTGCTTTATTGCACATAAAATGGCGTAGAGCTCCTGTTCACAAGCATCCCGTTTTTGTTCTGCAGCTGAGAGGGCTTTCGAGTAGAAGGAGATTGGGTGCATTTTCCCATCCTCTCCCTTCTGTGAAAGCACTGCTCCCACTGCAGTTGCTGATGCATCCGTAGTCAGTACAAATTCTTGTTTAAAATTTGGGAATGCTAGAACTGGTGCTGAACATATTCTGTCCTTGAGCGTAATGGCAGCGTTCTCACATTCTTCTGTCCAAATGAAGGGACTGCACTCCTTGGTGAGGGCTATCAATGGTGCCGCTAGTTTACTGAAGTTCTGGATGTAGGACCGGTAGAATCCGAACAATCCTAAGAGTCTCCGAACTCCTGTTTTATCTTTCGGCGTGGGAAATTCCCGTATTTTTACAGTGTTATGTGGTGACACAGTTATACCACTTTGTGAAATCACATGACCGAGATACGTTATCTCCTTTTGGCAAAAGTAACTCTTGCTGAAGCGATATTTTATGCCTGCATATCGCAAACGTGTGAATACTGTGGTCAGTAGTTTGATGTGGTGATCAAAATCTTTGGAAGTGAGTAGCCAATCATCTATATAAACGCAAGAGTTTCCAGCACTAATCAGATCAGCAGTTATGGCTAACGCTAACCGTGTGAATGTGCTAGGGCTTCCGGATGCACCCATAGGCATAACTGTCCATGCGTAGGATCCCCATGGTGTTATAAAGCTACTCTTCTCTTGAGAATCCTTGTGGAGGGCTACCTGATAGAATCCGGAGCTTAAGTCGATGCTGCTGAAATACTTCTTCCCATGCATCACTTCCATGGCATTTTCTATGTTAGATAAGGCCATAGAGTGCTTGACAGTGACAGCATTCAATTTGCGGTAATCGACACAGAATCTCCAACTACCATCCTTTTTCTTAACTAATACTATTGGAGAGCTCCAATTACCTGTGCTCATCCTTATCAGGCCATGTTCTAGCATTTTATCAATCTGAGATTTCACTTCGGCTTTTAGATGTAGCGGTATGTTGTAGGGTCTGCTCCGTACAGGTGTTGCTCCTGGTACAGTTTCAATAACATGCTCGACAATGGTAGTTCTTCCGAGCTCTGAGACATTTTCTCCAATTATGTCACTAAAATTGTTTATCAGTGTTCTTAGTCGACTCATTTCACTATCTGTCAGATCTGTGTTCTCTTGCTTCAGGGTGTCTCCTGGGTTAGTAGTCTCCTTGGTTCTCGCAGGAACTGATTTCAGATTGAGTATAGGCAAGTCTTGCTCTAAAGTTTCTACATTGCTTACGAACGTACCTTCTTGCAGTGTATAGGATGATGGTCCGGCATTCATCACTGGAATGCGAAATTTTTCTCTATCAACTTTACACACTGACTTTCCCATAATTACACGTCGAGATCCAGCTTTTGAATCTCCTTCGAATATGCAGTCACGTCCATCAATGTTTGATGATTTAACCTGGGCTTCTACTAGTGTCTCAGAAAATGGAGGCAGTTCGGTGTTGTCTACAACTTTTACTGCACAGACCATATGATCTGTCCTCGACACTGTGCAAGCCTTGACAGCTTTGTTGCCCATAGGTAGCGTCTCTCCATTGACTCGTATCGTGCATTTGTCAAAGTTATAGGCGACCTCACCCAACTTGGCCAAGAAATCGGTACCCAAGATTATTTCGTGAGAAATTTTATCAGCAACATAGAAACATTGCTGATACTCATGTTTTCCAAGTTTCACAAGTGCTGCGGTACGACCAACAATAGCTAATGCGTCATTGGTTACTCCAGTTGCACAAAGTTTATGTTTATGCAGTGGTAGATTTAGTTCTTGAGCAATGTTCAATCGCATTAGGGTAATAGTGGCTCCTGCATCTGCTAAAGCCATATAATTGCGACTGGCTATGCTCACTTTCACCAATGCATTCTTGCATCGTCTACCGCTATTGACTCCGAAAACTTGTGAGATGTTGGATGGGTCGGCCTCTAGTCAAAATTCTTCTTTGAAGTAAGTTGGAAATGTTACTTCCGGTATCATGGTCAAAGGTTCCTGGGCATACACTTCTGATTCTGTTGGAGCAGATGGTAGTTCCCAGGAGGTCGTGGCGCTACACGGGAGTAACATGGTTTCCTGCTCATTTGTGGCCAGAACTAGATCGTTTGCATCTTGGAAAGCTGGAGTCTGGTCAACAATTACTTCTAGTTCTTCCTCATCATTGTTCTGCGCTCTAATAGCATTTACTGACTCTCTACTGGGTCCAAACCGTGGAATACAACATTTAAGGAGACAGCCATATCCTAGGAGTGCTATAGAAATAACACTAACAATCACGTTGACTGCTAAGGTCCAGAGTTCGAAGCCTGAGGCGACATGTCCTCCAAATAAGAAAGCCATGAAGGACCTGCCTAGGACCTCTTCCTTGGACTCAACTACATTTTCCTCAAATGATTTATGGGGAGAGGTGGCCACTCCCATGGTGTGTAGAACTTGATGCTGTCGGCTGAATGTGGCAAGCATATCATTCAGAGCGCTATGGTCACTGAATTCTTGCCAATTGAGACGATGGGCGAGACTGAAAATACTTTCATGAATCTCTACTGGATGGGCACCTAAATGGATATTTGGCAGAGTAAGGTTGTGAGTTACTTTTGCTACTTCCAGGGTTCCATCCAGTTTGTACTTATATGTTGTGTCATTTAGCTGTACTAATGCCTCTTCTTGTAACTCGCATTTTACTTGCATGCTTTTGGAATGAACGACATTCATTACTGGATCCAAGAATCCTGTATGTGTCTTGCCACCAATAGTAACATTCATTGGAAGGTACTCGGTGCAGTTATCCTTGGGCATTGCCACAAAGTTGTACATGCCTGCAGACAGTTGGGTGCAAGGGTAGACTTGCACAAAACTTGGGCCGGCTTTGGCGGTTATGTTTGGATTTTTCAGCATGTATCGAGCGCTAATTGTGGGATGTTGAGACATCAGCAAACTTACTATTTTCAGAGTAGCTGCAATATTCTGGCAAGTGTATGCGTAGTTGTCCCAAAATTGTTTCCGTTCTGATGTTGCAAGATCAGTTGCTACGTCCTGTATCATTGCGTTGAGTAACGCCGTATCATCTCCCCATGCTGTATACTCATTTACAACATGATCATCTAGGGTGATATTTGGTAAAGGTGTCAAGAAC
The DNA here is from genome assembly GCF_963576615.1 of Watersipora subatra. Lineage (NCBI taxonomy): Eukaryota > Metazoa > Bryozoa > Gymnolaemata > Cheilostomatida > Watersiporidae > Watersipora > Watersipora subatra. The sequence continues at coordinate 59,409,310 of NC_088713.1, forward strand.
CGCACAAGGAGTCCTTGGTCCGTCATGGATGCGACTCTTCCTTGACAGTCCTTGTGATGATGCAGTCCATGTTTAGTGAAAGTAAAGGCGAGATCGAAATCATCACTCACAAAATGTCCATCAAAGTATGTGCCATTGACTGAAAAGTCTGGCTCAAACTCACAGGTGACATTTTCGTTTTTTTCCCAAACGAGCATGGTGCCATCAGCCAGTAGGCAACTACCATGGTCATAATTGCAGTGAGATACGTCTCCTGCAGGTGACTCAAAGTACTGAGCGCCATGCCTTTTATACACGGTTGTTTCGATTGTGCTGCATTGATCAGCACTGAAGTCGTGTTTCTTGCAGCAGTATTTGTATTCTGCATCAATAGGGTTCTTGGTTAGGTAAACACCTTGTTCTCCATAGAGAGTTCCATCTTTGCATTCATGGTTGCTGACCATGGTCAAACATTCTTCTTTCGTTATCGAGAGTGGTTCAGAGCTTGTTGTTTTGGTTTTTATATCAGTGAAGAAACTAACTTCTGTGGTAATAGTTTGTCGAAATTTGCTGCATTGATAGGCTAGGCTGTTTCATTTCACTAAATTTCTTTGGTAGACCATCATGCGTAGGGGGGCAGGTTTCAGTGTGGCATTCTGCACCCTACTATCACAGTGGTAGTTTGTATTAACTCTAAAAATGTGAGGACTGTCCTCTTTCCTTGATCCACATATCAATGGGCCTCTAGGATGCACAGCTTCTCCGCCTACAAACTGACAGAGCAGTGTCATCAATGCTAACGACGCGTAAGTGGTCGGAGTTATGCCACTACCTTTCCCTTTCCGATTACGGCGTCGTTTTGGTTTTTCGTCCATCACCACATTTACGTGTTCCTTTTCTTCTGCCGGTTGGCACAACATCTCCGCAAACTGATCATCACTCATTTCAGCTGTTACTTCATGGTTTGTGTCAAGGTCCACCGCGTTCACACCTCGCTTGACCTTGTAGCATTTAGCGATATCATGACCAGGTACACGGCAATGTGTACAAAAGAGTCTAGACTTCGGCTGGCTATTAGCAAAGTTTCGAGTTTCACGAGGGTTATTCGCTGATGTTGTATTTTTATGCTGAAATTTTTGCTGATTCTGAGCTTTCGGAACCCATTTCGAGTTGCTGCCTTTCCCCGAACCATTTGATGGAAAACTATGCTTAGAAGATTCATGGCTTTTGGGTGGCCTTGCAGTTTGGGCTCTTACCAACTCAGTTAAAGCACTCATTTGCTGAGTAAGGGCTTGTAGTTGGTCAGGGTTATCCTGAACACAATTTACATGTCCTTGGGATGCTGCCACTAGCTTCTGACCTTTACCGATTGTATCGGTATACTCCACTCTTTTCGCTATGTCCAAAGCCTTTTCAAGAGACACGTCTCCACTGGCCAAAATCTTGTCCTGATACTTGTCTTTGAGTCCATTGATGAATGCATCTCGTATAATGCGATTTTTGTAGTCAGCTTGCATATCAGCATATGCTGATTTGCCTGCGGTCACCACCTCATCATAGAATGTGCCCACGCTCTTTTTCCCTTGTGATAGAGTAAATAGACTTCGTCCTTTCATCGGCTTATGCCTCAAAAAGGCACTGCTCAGTTCACTTTTGAGCTTTGCATAGTCACGAATGGCGGGGCTTCCGGCCTTCACCAAACCTATGTAAGTTTGATACGCTGACCCTTTTAATGACTTTGGTAAGCACTGGGCTAGCTGCAGTTCATCCAGACCAAAGGTCATCATTCCTATCTCCCAACGCTCGATGAATCCTTCCCAGCTCTCTGTCGGTTCATCGGCGAATGTCTCCTTCACATCAAAATTGGGTAGAATGATAGTACCGCTTGCCTTTTGGTCTTTATTATTGACGGATGCGGTTAGGGGCAACTCGTCGCTTGGCACTCGGTTTATTTCCTTAAGCTGGCTTTGAGCTCCTGGTCTTTGAGCCATCCGTTCTTGCTGATTCTCGTATGGGGGTCGAGAAAAGCGTGGCGGAGGCATTCCTGGTGCGCCAAAGGTTTTGCCTGGGTGGCCATAGCCATGCCTAGGGTTGTTCGGACGAGGGTAAGCACCCGTGAAGTTCGGCCGAGGCGGTGGTGCTAGAGGGACGAGTGGTGTGCTATGCACAGGAGCTCCATTCATTGTTAATATATATGCTTTCAAGTCATTAGGTATAGAGTTCCATACTGCTAATGCTTGATGTTCTCTGGAAATGTTTGTGTTAGCTTGTGCTGAGCTAGTCGGTGGGATTGCTCCATTTACTGGTTGGCTATCTACCACTGACTGCTGAAAATTTTGATTAGATAATCGAGCATTACACATACCTCCAGAAGCCATATTTATCGGTGGTATGGGAGATGTACCAAAAGATGCTGCCATTTGTATTTGCTGATTTGGTTGCAGTGATGGTGGCTGAGTGATAGTAGAGGTGGTCAGATTGGTAAGCTGCATGTCATGTACAGACATGTTGGATGGTAGAGGGGGTGTGGCTGAAGGTGCTTGCTGGGCTTGGCTCTCACGTATTTCATCCAGCAAGTCCCTTGGCCTTTGGTAAGGTGTGGATGAATGAAGAGGTGTAGATAAAGGATTAGGAGTGTATGAGACTGTAGAGGCAGTGGTGACGAGAGGGGTTGAATTGGTACTAGTGGCTTCTGACGCCATCACTGTTACTGATTCAGTTGATACAGCTTTATATGTGGCTCCACCCCGAGTTCTACCACCTACTAAGTTTTTGTACCAGTCAGATGAAAACATTTGATGGTTATGTTCTGTGAGCAAATTGCAAGACAGCTGTGAAAATTGAATTAATTAATTATTTTACTTTTAGTTGAATATATTAACTGCCAGTTGCTATGTAAATACACTCTTGGCGAATGCGGGTTCACTAAGATAAATGGAAATTGTTTAAATAATATGAACTGCACTCAAGCCAATGGTAATTGCTCAAACAGACAAATTCGCTTCGCTCTCTTTACAATTTATCAAGTCCTTTCAGAGCTTAGTGTGGGGATTAAATGTATTTTTAATCTACCCTTTAGTTATCTATCAAAAATTTATTGATTAGATAATTGCTAATGACACAGCGCAGTCAGGTTGCCGGTTCCCTGTCAGGCGTATATTAGCTTGTCAGAATTACTCAATTGCGGTCTAATTCAACAATCTTTTAAATTGTTAAAAAAAAAGATTTCCCAGGCCTAGGATTTCTGCTTGCCTAGAAGCGTTATCAAGCGTGCTCCCTGCCCTATTTGAGCGGTACTACACGCGACAAGAGCAACAAGGCAACTGACCACAAGAGCAATTAATCTTTTGGTTGGATGGGGGCTATTCCACCAGAGATCTCAAATATATTGTATGTGCAAAAATGTTTTTACACAAGCTTGGCTGCTGGTGCACAGGAAAGTTACCGGGCACCTCCACCAAAATGCTCTATCTAGTTATCCTGTTAATTAGTTGTGATAAGTATTTACAAGCTATAAATCAAAGACAACTAGAGAGCACATTGACTCACCAAAGTACTTAGGCTTGCGACTTGTTGCAGGGCTCGTCGGTACGTCTACCTCTGAGTGTTGTCCAACTTCAAGTCTGTGGAGCTCACTGAGATTGGGAGCTGCAGATTTCTTATTCTAAAATCAACCACTCAGAGGCAGTATCTAGAAACTGGTAGGCTGTCTTTACCCTTATTTGAGCCATAAGGGATCCAATGCTGTGTGTCTTTCAAGGTTAAATTATTCATTCTTACATCAGCATTGGTTCCGTTGAAGTATGTATAATTAGATGGTAATACTTAGTTCATAGGATATGCCAGTCATGAATCGTGGCTTTTGTTTCGGAAGGGTAACTGCGTTAGCTATAGCCTACTATGTATAATTTGTAGTCCTTTGTTTCTATGTGCTAATCAGGTATACTAATTTTGCACATATCATCTTGATTGATGAGGCTGATACATATATAATAATAGGTACAGTGCACCCTCGAGATACGATGTTAAATCGTTCCAGAGTTGGCATCGTATGGTGAAAAAATTCGTATATCGGGGTATAAAGACCATTGTAATTATACAATGCAAACACCCCCTGGTAAAAATCGTCAAATTTGTTTATCAAAATGTGTACATATTGACAATTAGCAACAAAATAGTATGTTAACTTTAGTAATTATAGTTATCTACAGTAACTGTATTGTATTTAGTGTATTTTAATGGTTATGATCATCAATAAAACGCAAAATTATGTGTGTACCAAATGTAGTACGTACGGTAAGTTCTTGCCTTCAAAAGGTACGCATAACATAAACTTTGAATTCACTTCAAGTAAGTTTAGCTTGCTATGCCTACACTTAAAACTAAGTTTTAGTATGTATTTTGAACTATTTTACTGAATTTCAACTTTTTATTACAAAATTTTATCCTTCAGCAGTTCCTATCGTCACTTTCACTATAAACTTTAGCCAACCTGGTTGAAATATTTTTCGACCTAAATTAATAAGGCCGAGCGATGCAGTTATAGAAAGCGGCCTCTCGCACTTTTGACCATTTAATGGCTACCGAAAAGAAAAATAAAATTATATTTTCTATACTGGACGTACATACCTTTGGAGTAACGTAGCTGGTACATGTAGCGGGTAAAGCAGAGAGGAGGCAAAAACGTATCAATGCTAATTATGGTGCTGTACATTTGAAAATAAATTTAAAACGTAATGAATTGGAATTTTTAGCACACTAAAAGAAGGTGTCCATTCCTGTCCAATTTTTCTACGAAAAAATTGATGGTGCAATGCAGAAAATTGCTAGCTAGCGCTTGTAAAAAGATCCAGAGAATGTGGTACAGTAGTTTGTCTTGTATGAAATGTGCACAAGAATCAATGTAACCATACATACAAAGTTTGTACGTATTTATACCCTATGGGGGGGGACAGGGCTTTAGCAAGTTTCAGAAAGTAATGTGGATGCATAAACTATCTTGAGTAGCTAGTTATATGAGTTGCATACATACATACGATGAATTGTATTCACGTAGAAGATAACAAGCCCATATGCAAAGACATGGTTAAACAAGAAAATAAAACATAAAATCAAAAGGAAACAAATAAAATGAATAAAATATGAAAAACATGCCACACAAGAGATAAATTATATATATTATACATGCATTGTTTTAATGTACCAGTCCACATCAGTAAATTAAACACTTGAAACACTTCTGCGAATGTGGGATTTTTTGTATCTTCTACATCCTCGCCTTTACAAAATGGTTTCTCCTTTTGAATGCTGATCACGTGCATGACCTAGCTCATTCAAATCTTCAGTCGGAAGCTCTTTCTTGTGCTTGCTTTAATGGAGTTCTTGTTTTAATAATAATTGCAAATGCTGATTGGTTGCGATCATATTCCTTGACAATGTTAATAATACGGGTCCCTTCTTCTTATTTATGACATCCAACTTTGTTGACATAGAAATCATTTTTCCTTCGTTTTGTAACGCTTGTATCGGTCTCAGATTCCATAGATAACGACTTAAATGTAGATAGTTGTAGTTATATACGTATGCTGACTTGAAAGTTTATAGTAAAAGCTATAATAACGCTGCAAATGAATATTTGCTCTCAATTGTGTATTTTACACGAAATTTTCCACGCGGACATGAGAGAAGTCGATCATCGTGTCTCTTCTAAATGTTGTAAGAACGTTTTCGGCCAAACTATATTTCGGTGTCTTTTTTATTTCGACGCGTGTTATGAGCACACCGGCGGCCAAATTTTTCCTCGGGCGAAACTTTTTTCAAATTCGTATGGTGAAATAAAATTCGTATAGCGAGGTGAAGATATCACAATATTTGACTTTGTAAGGTGAAAAAATCGTATATCAGGGTAATCGTATCTCGAGGGTGCACTGTATATATATATATATACATATATAATATATATATATTGTAATAATATATATCGTAGGCAAATTACCTGTGTACCGGTATTGTTGTAAAAGTCAGAGCTTATCGGAAGGACAGGGACTGGCCGGCCAGGGGGAGGGGGTATTAACTGCTAAAGCATGATCAGAATATCAATCCAGTTCGTGTCTGTAGTCTACTAGTCTATTGCACGTGCTTCTACTGCGGCTGTCTTTGGCGGTCTGATGAGATCGCAATTACGAGGATTAAATTGTCACATGCACTCAATTATCACCATTACATCTTCCCTCCTAAGCATGACTGACAGAATGAATATTTTTTTCTTAAATGAGTATCAAATAGTTCAACTGTAGCCTTGGGACATATTGATAGGTATAGGTTAAAAAGATAACAAAGGATTAGTAGCTAACAACTATTTACAGGGGTAAGGAGTGGCCAAAGCTGACTCCCTTGGAGTGGGTCAAACGCCCATTCCATGTGGAAGTCCTTGTACCTAGATGGAAGGACTCCGCGATTAGCTAGAGGCTGACGCTCAGAAACAGACGCAGGACTTCTGGGAGATGCCGGGGGTTGAGGCAGCATTTCAGGTGTGGTTTGGCAGGAGCCTTCAACATCACTGTTATCTGTGGGAGAATACTGTGCATCAGCATTCCTAGCAGGAACTGTAGTCATGCGAGCATGATCAGGTTTCGAGTGAACACGGTTTCTCCGAACTATGGAATGGCCATTATCTACAAGATAAGACCTGGGAGAGTCATAGTGCTCTATGATTACACCCGGGGACCATTCTTTTTCTGCATCAGTCCGTATGAGAGCAGAGGCACCAGGTTGCAGTTCAGTTAGAGTCCGTGCCTGGCGATCATAATATGCCTTTCTCATTTCTTGGTTAGCAGCCAAAGCCTTAGCTGGTTCAACAAGTATGGGTTTGAGTAGCTCAGTTGTGATTGATAGGTCACTTCTTATTGATCTGTTAAACAGCATTTCTGCCGGACTGAGTGAACATCCTGTCACTGGCAATTCTCGATATCTTCAGTAGTGACCAGTATACATCCTCCCCCTCTGCTTCACACTTCTTTAAAAAGTTTTTCTTTGTCTGCACATAACGCTCAGCCAACCCATTGGACTTCGGACAATGGTGAAGGACCATTCGAATGCAAACCTTTGCATGATTCGACTGCTGAAAGGGATGTTGTCAGCCAAGATTGATACAGGTACACCATGTACGGCAAACACAGATTTTAGTGCTAGTACCACATCCTCGGCAGTCTTCTTCTTGAGTAGTCTCAGCTCAGGGGAGTGAGAGTAGCAGTCAACAAGTACCAGATAGTCGTTGCTTTTATACTCCATGATGTCCATAGCAACCTTGTTCCAAGGAAGGCTAGGTACCTCATGCGACATGAGTGGCTCTTTCTGTTGGCGTCTAGCAAATCTTGCACAAATGTGACAGCCCATAATCTCATTTTTTATATCAGCAGATATTCCAGGCCAGAAAAATGACTTTTTAGCACGCTCCCGGCACTTCTCAATGCCCAGATGTCCGGCATGAAGAGATTTTAACATTGTTTTTCTCAGTGAGCTGGGCGCAATCAGGCGTTCTTCAAAGTAGAGAAAGCCATCTAGTTCATATATATCAGCTCTTATGTTCCAATAAGGCTGTAGAAGTGTCGGAGCCTGACTTCGCACTGCCCAGTTCCAGCCATCCTTTAGGGCAGTCATTAACAGTGGCATTGCATCATCTTCAGCATAAGCATGCCTCATAGTGTCAATTGTGCCAGAACCGGCTTCCAAGCTGTGACCCATTACAATCTCCTTCTCAAGGTCAGCTTGATCGTTAGTAATTCTTTGGAGATAAGCACGTGACAGCGTGTCAGCAATATAAAGGTATTTCCCTGGAACATAGGTCAGCTCAGATATATTGTATCATTGAAGCCTCAGTAATAATCTCTGTAGTCTAAGGGACACTTTGTGAAGAGGTTTGTTCAGTATAGGAACCAGAGGTTTGTGATCAGTTTGTGCATGTACCTTGCGTCCATATAGATAGCTGTGAAAGCGTTCACAGCCAAACACAACAGCAAGCAGTTCTTTGTCGATCTGGGGGTGATTGCACTCAGTCTCGGTTAGGCTTCTTGATGCATAGGCAACAGGTTTACCCTCCTGTAGCAACACAGCTCTAAGACCACTCTTGGAGGCATCAACCTGCAGATGAGCATCCTTAGTTACATCGAAATACTGCAAAACTGGTTCAGAGGTGAGTAGGCGTTTGATAATTCAAAAGCTTTCCTGTTGCTCATTTGACCATGTCCATTGGCTATCAGTTCTCAATAGTACCCTCAGCGGTTTTATCCAGGCTGACATGTTAGGCATATAAGCTCTGAGAAAATTTAGGGTACCAATCAATCTCTTTACTCCTTCTCGATCAGTAGGATCTGGCATGGCATTGATTGCAGTCACTTTCTCGGGATCAGGTTGTAAACCATCTTTCGATACTACATGGCCAAGATATTGCACCTCAGACTGATTGAATTGGATTTTCTGACGATTGAACTTTACATTGGCTGCTTTAGCTCTTCCGAGTAACCTACGGAGATTATTATCATGCTCTTGTCGTGTCTTTCCAGCTACAATAATGTCATCAAAATATACTGATACACCGGGCAAGTCTCCAAATATCTGTTCAACCTTCTTTCAAAGACCTCGGCACTTGAATGGAGCCCAAATGGAAGCCTGTTAAAGCAGTACTGGCCAAATGGGATGTTGAAAGTAGTCAGCAAACTACTCTCTTTTGTGAGTGCCACATGCCAGTATCCATGTTTCATGTCCATAATAGTGTAATGCCGCATTCCATTAAACCGGGAAGCAATATCCTCCAGTGTTGGTATTCTGTGGTGTTCACGCTTTACAGCTTTGTTTAGATCTTTTGGATCCAAGCATATTCTCACAGAACCATCTTCCTTCTCTACACATACCATGCTGCTGACCCAGTTCGTTGGTTTGTCAACTTTTGAAATAACCCCAGAAGCTTCCATACTATCCAGTTTGTTCTTCACTCTATCCATCATGCTCAGAGGAGGTGCACAAAAAGCTCTACTTTCTCATTGTTGCATATCTCATGCTCTCCTTCTAGACATCCTATACCAATAAACACATCAGGGAACTCATCCAAGATTGAGCTATCACAAGTCACCTTATCTATACAGCAGATCAATCCAAAGAGTTCAGCTGCTTTCAGACCTAAAATGGGGGGCAGGTTCTCATCAACTACTTCGAAGTGTCTTCCATGGTTGATACCGTTATAGTTCACAGTAAGCTGTACCGCACCAATGTTGTTGATTTTCGAATGATTGTACCCATAACGTTTCACAGCAGTGGGTAAAAGTTTAGCTTCCAGAGAGCAGATGGTGTTTAAGGTGATACAGTTTGTTTCAGCCCCCGTATCAATCTTGAATGGAATCTCCAAAACTTTCTGCTTGTGACTTACATTCATAGACAAAATTCAAGATTTACCAGACTTGAGATTCAGTTTGCTTGGGATAGCATTTACGGAGCCAACAAACAGACTATTCATCTGTTTCTCAGCGTTGCTCTTAGGTTTGTGGCATACTTTTTCAAAATGATTTTTTAGCCCACGGTTGTTACAGGTCTCGCCATAGGCCAGACATCGGCCTTTAGCATGGCTATATCCACAATACTTGCATTCTTTGCGAGGTTTGGGCTTTTTAGGTATAGCACCCGAGTCCTGTTGAACATACTTAACACAAAATTCAAGGGGCTCATTCTGAGGGGTATTTACAGTTGTGTCACTGGTAGATAATCTGGACAATTGCTGTTTTGTGATTTCTACAGCGCGTATGTCATCCAAAGCATTCTGTAGGTTGATGGCTCGGTCCATAAGAAGACGTTCTTTCAGTTTAGCATCAGAGAACCCAAATACAATACGACATAGCAGCATTTGATCACACAACGTACTAAATTTACACTTGGCAGCTTGTGTTTTCAATCGTTTAACAAACATGTCAATAGACTCGCCATCAGTTTGATTCATTGACCAAAACACATACCATTCATACAGCATGTTTCGTCTAGGGTTACAATATGCCTCGAATTTTTCTAATACATCAGTTAACACGTCTCTGCTTTGGCCAACTTCATACTCAAACTGTCTAAATATCTCTGTAGCCTCTTCACCAGCCTGATTACGCAGTATAGCTACTTGACGTCTGTTAATCAGAGCATTCTCAACCGGGGTAACACCCTTCACGTCTGGCTTCAATACTAAATCAATTGCCAGCAAATAATTTTCGAGAGAGATCCGCCACTTTCTCCAGTTATCAGAAACATTTCCCTCAAAAGAGAGCTCTCCAGGAGCTTTCAAGCCACTGTTAATCTTGAGAATCCCAATCGATCACAGAAACAAACTACAGACACAAAAAGCGGAAACAGAAAAAAAAAAATTAACAGAGCAGGGTCCAAAAACTGCAGCTGCCACCATGTAATAATATAATATTATATCGTAGGCAAATTACCTGTGTACCGGTATTGTTGTAAAAGTCAGAGCTACCAGGTACCAGGGGGAGGGGGTACTAACTGCTAAAATGTGATCAAAATATCAATCCAGTTCGTGTCTGTAGTCTACTAGTCTATTGCGCGTGCTTCTACTGCGGCTGTCTTTGGCGGTCTGATGAGATCGCAATTACGAGGATTAAAATGTCACGTGCACTCAATTAACACCATTACATATATATATATATATATATATATATATATATATACAGTGAAACATGGATAACTCGCCCTCGGATATATCGAACACATGGTTAACTCGAATGGATTTGCTTGGTCCGTTCCCACGCAATGATAAATGGTTCTATATAACTCGAACTCAACACTGTTAATTCGAACTGTTTTTTGCCCAACGGCTACCGAAACGGTTGCTATCACTTTAGAAAATCGCTTTATTCCAAGCCATAGAGGTAAACCTGAACTTTTCGTAATTCATAAGCGTCGTTATTACCACCATCGGCAAAATATTTTTGTCAACGACTTTTCTAAAGGTTTGGTGAAATTTGATTTATACCAAACATCCGCGTAGCGATCGCCCTTTGGAAGCGAGGTAAAGCGAGGTAATCTGCATAAACTTCAAGAAAAATCGGCAAAATTGATCGTGGGTAAAACGCTCAAAAGAAAAAGATGTCTTTTCTTTTGAGCATTTCAACAACGATCAAGTTTTGCCAATGTCAATCTAAAAAACGTCCTGGCAATAACATCACCTCAAACAACGAACCAATCTCAAGTGATAGAAAAATCTCTATACTTTTTGATAAAAACGTTTTAAACTTTACATTAGAAGCATTTAATTTGAAACAAGCCATTTGTGCTTTTGATTTATATTATAGATTGTATATGTACATGTATCTACTAATAAATAAGTAAATACATGGACTTTTGACAGTGCTCTGATAACTTGAACGCTCTGATAATTCGAACACTTTTGCTCGGTCCCGTGAAGTTTGAGTTATCTGAGTTTCACTGTATATACAGTGAAACATGGATAACTCAAACTTCACGGGACCGAGCGAAAGCGTTTGAGTTATCAGAGCGTTCAAGTTATCAGAGCACAGTCACAAGTGAATGTATTTATCAGTAGATACATATACAAACTACATGTATATATAAAATTACAGTATAGGTTGTTTGTTGTAAGTTAAAGGGCATCTGATGTAGAGTTTTAAAGTATTTATCAGAAAGTATAGATATTTTTATACACTTGAGATTTGTGTGTTGTTTTAGGTGATGTGACTGCCAGAACTTTTTCAGATTAAAATTGGCAAAACCTAATCGCTGTTAAAACGCTCAGAAGACATTTTTTCTTCTGAGTGTTTTACTCGAGATTTATTTTGCCAATTTTAATCTTAAAACGTCTTGTCAGTCACATCACCTAAAACTGCAAACAAATCTCAGCCCAATAGAAAAATATCTATTCTTTCTGATAATTTTTAAAACTGGACATGAGTAAACATGTATGACCAATGCAAAAAAGCGTGCTTTACATCTGATCAGTTGTTTCATTTAAAAAACTTATCGAGTGTAGTCTGTGACAAGGTATTTTTTTGACAAAGATCAACAGTGTGATTTATTGTAGAAATAGATTTTAAACAGTTATTATAGTCCCTAAAAACTTGTTAGCCTTTTCTAACAAAATTGGCCAATCGATAGGTACGCCTTCACTACGCACTTGTCTAAACCAAGTCCATAATACACCATCCAAATCATCGTGTGACGTTGAACGATCTCTTAGCCTTGATGAATTTTGGTCACATAACGTCCTTATTCTTTCTTTTCGTTTAATCCATGTTGACATTGTACTTTTTGGAAGATTTTCTCTTTTTGATAATGCTGATAGCATTGGTCCTGCTTCGATTTCCTCGAGTACTTTAAGTTTGTCAGAAGGTTTCCACGCTTTTCTTTGCTTGCGTGATGCCATCGTAAAGCGGATCTCTGTTGTAGCGGGTGCCAAGCCACGAGCCTATTTGTTACATTTTATCTTTATGTATGTGCATATAATCACTGTTACAATATGTATTTTGCATGCTGTGTCTATCTTTATTAAATTCTTATCGCTAATACCTTCTAACGTTTATAGCTTGGCCGTAACTAAGCGAACGTCTTAGCGACCCTATTAATCATTTTTATACGATTTCTTTTTCGGTTCCATTATACGGTACGGGGGAAATTATATGTACACTATACGCGTATAAAAAGCGCTTTCGTTAAGAAAGCAGAGTAGTCTCAGCTCCGTGACTAATGGAAACTCCTTCGAAATAAATTGAACGGAAACCACAATTGTGAAATCGACAAAAAACTGTTCGAATTAACGGTGCCGAGGTCGAGTTATATAAAGCAATTTATCATTGTGTGGGAACGGACCAAGCAAATCTATTCGAGTTAACCATGAGTTCGATATATCCGAGGGCGAGTTATCCATGTTTCACCGTATAAATATATATACTCGTGCTATATATGCTCATATATATATATATATATATATATATATATATATATATATATATATATATATATATATATATATATATATATATATATATATATATGTTTGTTTGTGCTGTCAAGGGAGAAATTTTGTTATTTAATAAATGAATATTTAAAATTGAATTAATAATTAATATATGAATAGATTTGATCTTTTGTTATAATAATTGTTGTAATGATTACTCGATACTTAAATAGTAATATAAAACACATTGTTTTTGTGCGTTTCCTTTTGAGTGAAATACTACAATGGTTCTATGGTTCTATGTGTAATGGTTAGCCTCTGGACTTTGAGTTCAATTTCCCCAAGACAAATTTTGACCGCAGAAAAAGTGGCACTTCTGCCCCACACAAAAAATCAGATTGTTGCTATAAAGCAAAATTGAAGTAGCAACTCAATCAATAGAGATGGGCGCTACTATAATTATCCTTGCAATTTGTTTTGACAATAAGGCGCTGTTGTAATGATGAGCACAAGTATCAAATATTATTGAGATTGCGAGGCCTACTATCTCTTGTAGCCAACTGTCTGCAGGTAATTATCTTATAATCGACAATAACACCCAGTGGTTTGTTTCTAAGTGTCTGTGAACTCTATTTTCCTTCGAAGGTCAAAATCACAATTATTCTGTCAAGGCTTACTAGCTCAAGCAAAAATAACAACATGCTCGTATACTTAGCCCTATTTGTTATGGCCTTACTAGGTTCAATGAGTATGTACATTATTTATTAGGCATGCAGCGATAGCTCTTCCTGGCAGGGGGCTGGATAAACTCTCTTCTCAGGGCTTTATGGCTTACTGGCTTGCCACCTCTTTGGGTGATCGTCTCTGCTGTGTATTTCCTCGGCTAGCTGTTTGCTGCCTGCTCCTTGGCTATCTTGGGCTTCTGTTAGTCTTCTGTCTTGGCTCCTTTCTTGTGCCTCCCCTCTGCTGCCTGGCTCGCTGCCAGTTCCTCCCTGCTGCCTGGCTCGCTGCCGGCTTCTCCTTCCGCTGCCTGGCTTGCTGCCGGCTTCTCCTTCTCTTTCTCGTCGATTTTGCCCCTCTTTTATACTTGTCCTTGATTCATTGCCAAAGGTCATTGGGTGGTTGTGTTTTCCTTGTGGTTTTTGCATCATTTCTTGCATAACTTCTGTTTCAGAGTCTCTGCGGTGAGCTAAAATTCCTTACTGTTCTCGGAATCCCATGACGACAAGCGAAACATATTTTAAGTCCGGCAACAAATTGTACAACACAGGCCATAACTCAAAAACTAATAGGAGTAGCATTGTGAAATTAATTTTGCAGTAATCCTCATTCTAAGACGCTACTAGTTAGCTAACTTATATAAAGCAAGAAACATGTTATCATTTTATGCCATTCTTTTCACAGCCATTTCATCAATATTATTGCATAAAATACAATATTTTAGTTAATGAAAAATTATGCTATATTTTTCTACTGCTTTACAATACAACTTTTTCTAGACCAAAACGATTTTATAAGCTATATCTAAATATACTAAATGAAGTGTTGTAAATAATTGTCTCGCTGATGACTGGTTGCTGATCTGGTGTATGCTGACTGCTACTTCGCTCCAACAAGTCATAAATCAAGCTGGCTCCTGTAATATTGGTGATGTACCTCTCCTTGTGCTTGACTCTTTGTAGAGTTGTTTGCCTCACTGAATAGCCATCAGTAATTGTTGTAGCCAGTTAGTCTTTTTCATATTAGGTGGTGTTGGTCAATAATAATCATGATTTGGTAGCAATTTTGTGCTGTTTTTCATTCATAAGCTTTTCATTATAAGGATCAGACAACTCCCAATCCAACGGATGTCTTATATATTCGCATTGTATTAGCTGTGATGGTTGGACAACTCCCATGCTTGATATTTCTAGCAGCATAGCAATTGCCCTAGATTTTCATGTTTGCTTGTTGATGTATCGCAGTGCTTAGTGCAATGTTTTGCAGCAGCTGTGGTGTTCCATGATCCCACAATTTATTATTTCTTTTTACTTATTGGTCGTCTATTGTTTCAAACCCTGACAGTGCCACAAGCTTTGACCTTACTATGGATTTTGTTATCAACCTGATGTATTACCCTGGCTATTGCAATTCTGAGACATCTAGCAGCTCAATCAATATTTCAAACTAAATCAATGGTATTGGTAATCAATGTTTCCTCTAGTTTTTGTGTCTGAGCAAATATACAAACACCCCGAGCGGTCCCATGGACAACTTGTTGTGTCTGTCAGTTAGTAATCATCGTTTACTAATAGGATCAGACATAGATTAGATTGCTGCTTGTTTAGTTTGTTATCACATAAGAAATGCAGGTGTGTATTCTGCGACGTCCAGAGGTAAAAGAATAAAATAGGTTTTCAGGTCAGCAACCTGGTTAAATAACGTGTTAATGCGCAGTGTAAAATGCAATAGTATCACTACGCAACATACCTTCCCATCTTTCTGAATTCATTGTGAATATATAATATACTGTTATGTGGTAAACTATAATATTGTGTTGCTATTTCTGAATTATTTGATTGTCAATAGTCGATTGTTAACACATGTGTAATGGTCCATGCGTGGTGTTGTTTGTGTCTAGTTTCTGTCCGTGATCTTGTTGCGGTAGTTTATCGCTTCATATCATAGTCTTTAAATTTCTGTGGAGTTTTCCGCTCTCGTTCAGACTGTCTGATTTTCGGGGTATGTGATGTCTCGGTGTTTACTGGACTTTCATTATCGGTTGGCATGTTATCATCATCGGTCTTTTCTAGCTGGTTACCATTTGATACTCTCTCTCTCTTTCTTCATCGTCTACAACAGAAACCACAGGTGGTAGTGTATACGGTTTAAAATGAGTGATGTTACGCTCAACCTTACAGCCATCGCTGCATTCGACGGTTACGTGGTTTTCTGTTTTACCCGTTACAGTGACTGGTTAATTGTAAAAAGGTGTCTCAGCTTCTAATGGAAATTCTTGTCTCATTAATACTTGGTCACCAGGGTATATACATTTTGAAAAATTCGGCCTGCAACTTTTCGTCGAAATACTCTTTTAATTTAGCTTTGTATTGGCTATCACGATCTGCTACTTCCTGATCCATTACACTAGCGGTCTACTGGGGTAATTTAGTTCGGATTTTTCTACCTAATGGAAGTTCAGCCGGGGTTTTTCCCGTATGTAGATGTGGGACATTACGGTATGCCTTCATATATCGCTTGATCTCAGATTTGTAATCTCCAACTTTGCTATATGCAATCTTGATGCGTTTTAAAAGTGAGACTTTCTGCCTTTCCACCTCCCCGTTAGCCTGGGGATACCTCGCCGTGACACATTTATTGACATATCATAATGGTCACAGTATTTGGCAAAATGAATTGTGGGCCATTATCGGTTTTAAGTGATTCTGGAAAGCTATGAGTAAAAAATATGTTGTCTAGCGCTTGGATACTTTTGTCTGCGGTAGTTGACTTCATATATGCAATGTCATAAAACCTACTGTAGTAGTCTAAGAGGACTAGTATGTAATCTCCTGAAGGGAGTGGTCCCAGGAAATTGGCTGAAATTTCTTGCCAGGGCGCAATTGGTAACGGAGTGGAATGCAGCGGTTCAGGGTTTGAGCTTCGCCCTGTGATCTGGCAACCATGACAGGATTTGCAACGCCTTTTGGCTTCAGCCTCCATACCAGGCCACCAAACTCTAGTTCGGAGATTTTGCTTAGTTCCTACTATATCTGGGTGACCTTCATAAGCAAGACATATGATTTGATTCCTCAGTTTTTGAAATTACGATTCTATCCCCTCTCAAAAGCACCCATCCCATGATGCAAAATTCGTCTTTCAAGGTTTTAAAAAGAGAAGGACCTTTAAAGTCATGCCAATTTTCGAATTCAAGGCATTTCATCACCTCTGTTAATTCACTGTCATTATCGGCGGCTCGCTCAATCTGCCTAGCAGTTGAAGCACGCGGGGTGGAATCAATCACTACCCTACGGGACTGCCAAGTCTTCTAATTGTGTATATACGGTCATTAACCTAGACAAGGTGTCAGCAATATTGTTTCTTCTAACATAAACAACATTGAAGTCAAAAAGTTGTAACCTTAGCAGCCACCTTTCAATATGAGCGCTGGGTTTAGATTTCTTACTATAAATACTGAGGAGAGGTTGGTGGTCAGTTACCAAATCGAACTTTAACCTCAGCAAATAACATTGAAACCTTTCGCAGGCCCACACTAACCCGAGATCCTCTTTTTTGGTCTGGCTATACCTACGTTCAACATCAGTGAGCGATCTACTAGCAAAGCTAATAATTCTAGGGACCCCATCTTGAACCAGTACCAAAATTGCCCTAAACCCACAGGCCCTGTCTCAGCTATGACCTTTGTTTTTGCTCTAACATCAAAGAGTCTTAATGTTACATGGCCCGCTATGGCCTTTTTGAGAAGATTGAACGCTTGGATCTTGTCAACCCCGTAATCAAACGAGACATTTTTACAAGTAGGCCTTCTGAGAGGCTCCCTGATTTTGGTTAGGTTGGGAATGAATGTCCCACAGTAATTAATAAGGCCCATAAATGATCTAACTTCGGAGACGTCCCTTGGAGGTGTGGCCCTGAAGATATCTCTAACTTTACTTTCACCCGGGGCCACCCCATCACTGGAGAGTTTATGGCTTAGAAACTCCATCTCGCTTACACCGAAGTTACACTTCTCTTTATTTAGTGTGAGTCCACAGTTTGACAGACATTTGAAAATGTCGTTTAGCCTTTGGTCGTGTTCGTTCTTTGACGAGCCATGTACGACCAAGTCATCGCTCATATTAGCGACTCCCGGAATACCAGAATGATCTTATAGATTTCGCTCTGATAAACCTCCGGCGCGGCGTTAATGCCAAACATAAAGCGTTTGTATCAGTACAAGCCAACATGTGTGTTGAATGTAGTTATGTCTTGACTGTTTTCGTCTAGCTGAATTTGATGGAATCCTCACTTTAGGTCTAGTTTACTGAACATTTTGGATTGATTCATATCCAAAAGCATCTCATCTATAGTGGGGATAGGGTGTATCTGCCTCTTTATTGCAGTATTTGTCTTGCGCATGTCAACACACAAGCTGATGTCTCCGTTCAGTTTAGGTTCTATAACCGAGGAACTAACCCAATCAGATGGCTTATCTACCCTCTCAATTATTCCGCAATCAACCAATTCGTGGAGTTTGTGTTCAACCTTCTCTTTTAGGCCAAAAGGAACTCTCCTATAGGGCTGACTGACAGGCTTAACTGATTTGTCTATGCTTAGTTTCAGTTCATAGTTTTTGAGTAGGCCTACCCCATCGAACACTTCTGGGTATTTGTTGCACAGTTCTGAATAATCAATATCAACACAGTTATTAACTTCTAGGCCTACTTTTAGTACCCCTAAAGCCTTGGCAATTTCCCTACCTAGCAGTGCTTCCGCAGCATGGTCCACTACTACGAACCCTGATTGGATTCCACCACCTGTGCCTTCACATTTGGCAATTGCATCAAAAATCCCTATTACGGTTAGAGGTTGGTCAGTGGCATATGGGTATATGGCTTTATCAGCCTTTTGACTGGTACATGAAATTTGTTGCTTTTTAGCGTTTTCCCACAGGTCTTGACCTATAAGGTTGCAGTCACTGCCAGAGTCGATGATAAAATTCATAATCACGCCCCTGACATTTACGTTAATTTTGTCTCTGTCAGATGAGGCTGAATTGACACTAAAGGCGTACATATTCCCATCGCTATCAACATCACAGTCTTGATTACTAAGCTGGTTAGCTTGGTTATTAGGGTTTGCTTGGGACTGGTCACTTAGCTCAAGTTCCTGGTTGCGGTTTCCGCACCCACGTCTTCCAAAATTCCCTCTACCTCTACCTCTGCTAGGTTGGTTCCCATTTCTATTATTTTTAGTTCTACATTTTGACTCATAATGGTTTCGCCCGCCACATTTTCTGCAAACTTTGCCTCTAGCCGGGCATTCAGGGTCGCTGCCAATATGTCCATAGTTAGGACACCTGTAGCATTCAACATTTGACTGGGGTGTGTTGTTAGCGTTTGAACTTGACCTATAGCCATTGTTAGATTTGGAATACGCATGATACACTTGTGTTGTACTTGGGCTCGCCTTCATTTCCTTACTTTGGTTATCAACAGCTATCATATTGGCAGCGATTTCTAACAGTTTTGCCAGTGTCAAATCTGAGCCTTTATCCAACAGTTTTGATCTCAAAATATTTGACCTGCAACTACTGACCACTTGGTCTTTAATTTCTATCGAAACATCGGTGTATTCACACCCTTCTGCACTCTTAGCCCCTTCTGCACCCTTCTGTCTCGTAGCCGTGCTACGTACTGCGCTGTTGACTACTATTGACTCATCAGATTTTTGAGCGCATTTTTGTCAAAGTAAGTTGAAAAAGGTTTTAATGAGCTCGGCTGAAAGTTATAGTGAAAACAAAGCTTGAAAAAGATAGGCAATAAAATCGTTGTGATAAAAATATGAAATTCAGTAAAATAGTTAAAAATACATACTAAAACTTAGTTTTAAGTGTGTGTGTTTAGTAAGCTAAATCCATTTAAGGTGAATTCAAAAGTTAAATTATACATACATGTAAGTCTGTATTGAAGGTAAAAACTCGCTACGGTACGTGCTACACAGCACTTTTTAATGTTACGTTTTATTGCAGATCATAATCACTAAATACGTTTAAGTTACTGCAGGTAGCTAGATTTACTAAGGTTGACATACTATTTCGTTACTAATTTTAAATGTGTACAGTACTTATATATAAATTTTGATGATTTTCACCAGGGGATGTTTGCATTATATAAGCTCTATGGTTTTTATACCCCTCCATACAATATTTTCGCCATGCGATGCCAACCCTGCAACAGATTAAAATCATTTCTTAGAGTGCACTGTAATTTAGAGATTAGTATCAAAAGGTTCTCAGGTTCTCTTCAAGTTTTAAGTGCAGTGGAACTGGGCTGGCTATACTCTTAAGTGTTGTTTTTCCTTGCTTATGTTATGTTACATAGTTTTTGACCTTGACATCGGTGATCATTCTGGGCGCAAGTTAACGCAATAAACCATGAATAAAACTGCAATTCTTCAATATTACCTTTAGCCAAACGCAATAATACTACAGTAAGGTGTCCATTTTAAGTTTATTTCCATTTGTAATTATTTTTGTCTCAGAACCATCTTAAGTTGTTTTCAAGTTATCTAGAGTTATGACTGGACATAAAAAAAATTTGTCCAGAACTGGTTTTTTGTTTCACTAAAATTGACATAGTTTTTGAGAAGCAGAATTTTTAGGATATAATTATTACTATATTTTAGAATAATAATAGTATATATTATATATATTATTGTTATCGATGGATGTAATTTTCAAATTCAGTTTGTTAACACTTAACACAGTTTCACTTTTATTTTGACGATACTGCGTTTTTCAATTTTATACCAACCAGTTACAACAGCTTTCATTTTATATTTTCACATATTCTAAAATGTTAAAATTTTCTTCTAAGTCCTATTAATATAATAATAAACATATACAGCCATACCTGTAAATTCTAAGAATAGCAAAGTTAGTTTCAATAAGTTTATTGTGGAATAAATGATAGTTTCTGTACTGGCATCAGGGTTGGAAAAACCAGGTTTTTTTGGTTTAAACCGGTTTTTATGTTTTAAACTGGTTTTTATGGTTTTTATAGTTTTACTAAGGTTTTTGCAATTTTAAGTCTAATTAACATCACTTACCATAGCTGCATGATTGAGTATTGAGCTTAAATATGTGGAATCACCTGTTAAAGATGGTACTGTGGGAGTTGTTATGGGGAAAAAGAGAGAAAACATACGGAAATTTCAGAATGAGTCTTTGATCAAACATGATCATGAAATACAGAGCAGACATCTTATCACATAAAGTGAATATTTTACATACAGCTCTCTGTATAAGTAGGAATTTTAATCCAAGTGATTAGTCATGTGGTAGTGTAGAGCAGAGCATAATGCAGATGCATTGCTAGTGTTTGGAGCAGTGGTAGATGACTCAACTTCTATCATCTGAATACTAGCATCACTGTCTAAATTGGTGTTTTCAGCTTGACATTTTGCTACGTGAGCTTTAAGCCTATCTGTGTGACCTCGCGTTACAACAGCACACTTATTACATTTTGCTTTAAAACCTTTGCCTTTTGCAGTTCGAGTGAAAAACTGCCAAACGAGATCCTGTTTGCAAAACATGTTGAAGTTTCAGGCACAACTTTAACTTTTCAAAAAACTTGATAAACTGAATTTTAACAGCCAATTACTTTGGCTTGTGCCCAATAAATGAAATATTAGTTTGCAAACTTAAAGCTATCGCCCAAAATGATTTTATTGTTTTAATTTTTAACTATAAATAATCCTTTTTCACTGGCCAGGCTTGAGAAAGTATTCATTCATTATTAGAGACGATGATTGGATTAGTATATTTCACATGGTTTTATATTTCATCAGTAAAGAGATCATCATATTACTTGATAAAACCAATTGAAAATGAAATTCACTAATTAATTGTTGTGCTAGGATTTCATGTAGTTTCAACTTGAGCTCTGTCATCAATTTACTACTCTGTCCTAAATAAACTTCAACAGCTGATTATTACATATAATTGCATTTCTACTGCACATGACCCACTAGGAGCTTAAAGGTTGACTTGCAACAAAATTCACATTACAGTTATTTGGTATCAAAAGATTCACCATGTCTTACTCTGTTGTGTTGTAGGTGCAAAATATGTGGAAATGTGATTGAAAGCTCTTAAAAGCTCAAAAATGAAAAGCCGCCGTAGATTGGAATCTGTTTATTTATCTGACGTAGTCATTACAGTTTGGTTATCGTCTTGTCACGTGATGTTCTCACGTGAATTGAAAGGCCAATAAAAAGCTCAATATAAAACTTATCGTAGCACTAGTTTATGACAAAAACTTCGTGTTTTACCAAAGACCCCATATCGAATATAGATGCTCGCTACTTTACAGTTTTGTTTCGGCCTGGTCTAATCGGCAAGTCGTAATCTGATCATGTGACCCATACTTCGCAAATAATTTTTGCAGCACTTTTCCATTATCACGGGTAACCAACAGGCTCATCATGATTATCAGACAATGATATGTACTTCTTCGAGCTAAGGTTAAAAAGTTTAACGATTTTTTACGGTAAGTTATAAGATCAGTGCTAAAAGTGACAGCATTACAATGACAATAAAACAGACGCATAAGAACAATAGACATGATTTTATTGAATGCGTGAAATATATTTGTGAAAATATTTCGACGAATGAGGTTGCATGAAAGTGTAAACAGAAACCATCTTGTAACAACTACGTCCCATTTGATCCGTTTTGGAAAGCGAATCCAAACTACAGCAGTCTCGTGTGGCTGCGATTAACTGTTCGTTTGTTAGCTTTCAAGAGCTTGTAATCACATTCCCATATATTTTGCACCTACAACACAGGACATGGTAAGACATGGTGAATCTTATGATACCAAATAACTGTAATGGGAATTTTGTTGCAAGTCAACCTTTAAAATATTATGTTTTTCACACAAAAATGAAAAAAACATAAAAACTGGTTTTTTTACCCTGGTTTAAACTGGGTTTCAACCTCTCGCTTTAAACCATTGGTTTAAACCAAGCCAACCCTGACTGGCATTAGCTCCAGGTAGTTCAGCATGCTTTAACGAACCATTAGGGCGTTAAATTCACTGTATAAATGTGACACTATTAATACGAGATTTACATGAAACAGCGTACAAAGAATTTTCAGATTAATTGTAACCTTTATCTAAATACTCTAACTCTATTGAACTCGAGCATTTTTGAAAAAATCGAAAGGCCTACAGAGATTTGCTTGATGTAGGAATAAATTTTATTGTTTGCAAATTTAAATTAGAGATTAAAATAACTTTTTGATTAAAATCGTTTTTAAAATTTACTCTAGTGTATCATACCATATGATCATATATAAGCTGCTTCAATTTTTTCACAAATCCCTGCATTTTTATGACTAGAATGAAAACAATCTACAGTATGAAACACGAGAAGCATGATTTGCCTTGCACTAATTACATGTTTCACACTTTCTGTATCATTCTATAAATAAATCTTGGTGTCTGTTCATCGTTTATTCAATTACAGCAATAGAGTTATAGTAAAGGAAAATCCGCAATGGACAGGATGGAAGGTAACCGCTACGGTAAGCTTTCATTGCTATGCTAAGTGATAATTGCATGCATACTTATGTAGCGCTTGCAAAATATTACTAGCTAGTATTTTCGTAGTAGTGTAACATAATGATTATAAACATAATTACTGTATAAGCGTGAATAATAGCTGGCTTCAGACAGCTTCAAACTTGGCTCTTGCTATAGCAAAGATTTAGACTAGTAGTTAGGCATAAGCATAAGCGAAGATGATCTCTCAGGATAGGGGGAGTGTTTTAGTGAATATCTGGGCAAAAAAGACAATGTTTTGCACAGAAAACATATTTTTATTTAACATATAACAACAGTTACCATTCAAACTTTCAAATTTCATATCATGAGAAAAATGTTTTGTGCGTTTCAAATAAATTAAGAGAAAAAATAAAACAACTGTAAAAGTTTTCAAACTTAGTCAAACAACTGTAACTTTTAGACTTCATATTGAGAGGAATGTGTTTTGTGCAGGTCAAATAAACTAAGAAACAAAATAAAGCAATTACAAAAGTGTCTAGATCTAAATCGGAAAGAATTAGCAAGTAATAGCTAAATTAAGTCTGTTTTGTTACGATTACGATAAAAGCTGATTTGGTAATGATACAATTAATACGAACTGAAAAAACAAAATAAAAATCCAGAATATGTTGAATAAATAATAACGATTCATGCATAGAAGTGTGTATAAAAAAGGTTACAGTTCCAACAGAATCCATCCATCAAAACTTTGAACACAACGATACTGGTACCTCTTGATACTGGTACAAGTGCAAAACTGAGACATCGAACTGTCTTTGGCTGGTACTTTGTCTGACTGAACGTAGAGAGATTGTTGAGGCTAAAAAAATTAGCCTTCACCGATTTAGCAATCGGACCTTACAAAAACCGGATATAGAAGTGTAACGGCACATTTTACAGTATATATATACTATATATATGCTATATATACTATATATACTATGTATATACAGTATTATATGTAATACTAGTATATAGCATATATACATAAACTATACATGTACTATACATGTATAGTATATGTACTATACATGTACATGTAATATATACATGTAATATATACATGTATATATTACATGTATATATTACACATACGTATATATTACATTTATATATTACATGTATTTATTACATGCATAAATTACATGTATATATTACATGTATATATTACATGTATATATTATTTGTATTATATTACCTGTATTATATTACCTGTATCATATTACCTGTATTACATTACCTGTATTATATTACATGTATTATATTACATGTATTATATTACCTGTATTATATTACATGTATTACATTATTTGTATTATATTACATGTATATATTACATGTATTATATACAGCATATGTAGTATATGGTATATATATATAGTATGTTTATTACATACTACATATATGTAATATACAGACTATGTATACTATATATATAGTTTTTCTAAAGTTTTAAAAGAATTTATTTTTATTGAATAATTTCTTGTTTAGAGGAATAAAAAATGATATAGAGAAATTACTTTTGCTGTTGATTTTACTTGTAACCGCTGTTTTTGTCTGAGTTGTTTACCTAAAAAAAGTTTAAAATACTTACAAAGCATTTATACAACTCATTATTTTCTCTTGCAGATGCATGCAAAACACCATACACCTACTCATCTAGTGATTCAGACAGCGATGGAGAGTATATTGAAAGTATGGCCATTTTTCAACACTACTGTTTGTACTTTTGAACAGCAGTACCAGTTGTGTTTTCATCTGCACTTAGGCTTACCAAGCACATGGCTAAATCTTAACAAACAATAAAAGGTACCTGCATTGACTTTGTAATAAATATGAACTTAAGATAAAATTAGTTTGCATCAGTCCAATTCTACAAATTTTAAAATGAAGTACCACATACATGTAACAAGGAAAGTCATGCCTAATTGACTGCAAAAGAAAAGAGACAAGCTAAAAAAGACAACTGGGTGCGTCTTCAAACAGGACCATTTAATTACCCTGCTAAAGGACTTTTATAATCAGTGCCATAAAAAATTTCAAAACTGGTATTTAAATTCTTTATGAATCTAACCAGAAAAATGATGACATTATTTCTATAAATTTGAGTCGGCTGTCAGTCCGCTGTTTTTCCAGTTATAGCAATTGACATCTAGCAAAGGTTTTTAAATTAAAATTCTGAAAGTAGGAGCAATTTAAAATCCAATTCACACTAGATTTGAACTAGGAGCTTTTAATTCTGCAGACTTACATGTTCACCATTACACTATAGGTCCAACTGGCTATACTATGGTATGAATACACTTAACAGTCAGTCCGCGTGGCTTCACACCCGTGCATACAAATGTACCGGTTTGGTTCCTGTGAGGTGCATTCTTTTTTCCAAAACTCTTATCTCTAAACAACTAGCATGCTACAATCATTTATTGTGTGCCACAAACAAAGCTTCGCTTTTCTTTATTCACAGTTTTTATGTTGCATCTTTAATTATTTTAATTCTTACTAAGTTTCTTATAACTGACTAAACACTTGTTTTACTTCTGAAAGTTTATATATATTCCATTCAAATTTAACGAATCGTAAAGTCAATCACTAAAAACTGTAAATTAAAAACATTTCACGGGGACAGTAGAAGCTTTAAAGAAGAATAACATCTATATTCTCTATCCGCTTGGTCAGACAAAGAACAATGGTTACGGAGAAACTGAGGTGGCCAGATTGGAGTTCGGTTTGCAGCAGCAGTGGTTCTGGCCACAGCTGCTCACTCCTCCTAGCTCAGAATGGGCAGCTTCCAGTGCCTCTACTGGGGAGGGGGGGAATGGTACGGCAGAGCTTCGTAAATAGGGCTGCAATGATCCTCCTGGCCAACACGGTCACAGGGTTGAGCCTTCCTGAAACAGGAAAAGGCTCGGTCAACGTTGAGGACACCCGGACGACTGAGAAGAATGTAATAGCAAACTGAACACAGAATAAAGAAAAAGGGGCAGAGCCTGAAAAAAGAAAATATATACATATAAGGAGCCTAAATGATCGTTAAAGATGTGATTGCGTCAAATTTTAGTTGATTTTAAAAGAAAGTTTATTTTTTTGTCTATCAGTTGAGATGTTGTTTGATGTGTCGTTGTATGTGTTGATTGATTGTCAAGATACTTGAAGATTAAAATCGACAAAAACTGATCGCGACAAACATAATCGGGAAAAAAATAAATGCCTAGACTTGCCCAAAATGATGTAACGAGTGACACAACCTGTCTGTATCTCTCGTATTCTCATCGGCTATTGCAATAAAAGTCTAGTCCTACGCGGCTCTATCGGCATATATTTTATTTTGTATTTGTTCATGTTGGCTAGAATAAAACTTTAAACCCAGCTACAGATACATTATTATAAATGTCTCAAACGCCTCAAATAAGGAGAATTTAAAACTTGTCATATCAGTTTTCTCTAAATGCTGTGTAAACAGGTCATCGAGTTAACTTATTTCACCGCGGCCTTTGTATCAGCTAAGTTCTCAGTTGCTACCCACACTGGAAACTAGCTACTAAATAAAAAACACTCTGCCATCTTTGAAAAGAATATGTTCGAATGTATGGCGAAACCAACTGCATCCCAAAAAGTCATGTATAGTCAACGTTATCTAGTCATTATTAATATAAATTTGTAGAAAAAATTTAGTGGTCACATTCGATTAGCTAATTCTAGTACAAAACATGGTTTTATGAGTTGACCGAAATAGTGAACGCAAAAAAATTTCAATTCTGTTGAAATCAATTAACTCACAGATTCTGGCAAAAGATTAATAAAGCCATTCTTGCACCTGATTGGCGGTTTTGGACTCACCTGTTTTCACTTAGTAGGGTGGAGCAGAAACATTTTTGAACTTAGTATTTGGTTTGTTGGAACTGAGTCGAGCTATGCAGAAGTACCTGCCAATACAGCTCTGATTACACTTCATAAATCCTTCTATCAGAGAAGATTTCAGCACCGGTGGCATTAGGGCTATCATGTAGTCAAAATGTTCTGCAAATTATGTTTTGCATTGTCTTCACCAATATAATTTTATTATATAATCTTTACAAGCCAAAAAATTTTCATAGTAGGTTAAGTTTTTGTTAAAAACATCCATCCAAGTCGTGGCCATTCACATAGTTTCAGCTCATATAATAGGGCAAACTAACCTACTGCAGCAAACTCAAATAAAACATATTATGGTGTGTGCAGCACACAATCGTGTCTCTCTTTCCCATTTATGACAGTTTCCAGACTGACACGTCTGCTTCGCTAGTGAACCACATAAACATGCTGTAACATTAAAACAAATGTAATAAATGTCATTAATGTATATGCCGTTCTAATGTGTATCTACTGAAAGCTTTCAATTTGAGAGTTAGATAAATTGCGAGTGTAATTTTCAAAATGATTAAACGTTTAACAAAAGCATAAATAGGCAAAGCCAACAATTCGAAGCTTAGTTTCTGACAGTTAAGGATGAGCATTGATCAATTGATGTTTCTCACTTTCTACAAGTGAAAAATGAACATAAATTCTAATCATAAATCTAATTTAGCTAAAGATATCAAAGAAAATTTTAAACAAATGTTATAGCTAGGTGAAACGATAAAAGTTGTGAAACGCTTAAAAAGTTATGAAACGATGATTCGTGATAGCAAAAAGTTCTAACTCTACTTATTAGTAGATGTATTCATTATTGAGTAATATGTTCAAATGGCTCATCAGAATTTTTGAAAAATAAATTTAGCCTTATTACGAGAGAAGTTAATGTCACCTATATTTTGCTCTCTTTTTCTGGCAGAGCAGTATTAAACTATCTTTTTTGGTGGAGATATATTAAACCTTTTGGATTCAATAAATCTTCTAACTGTTCTCTAACTTGTCAAAGATTTCCTAATAGATATGCATCAAGAAACCAAGAAATATCTCTATCAGTTAATATTTACTGTTTGCAATTAACCTGCGATAATATTATAGCTTGTGTCCTTCTTTGCATTTTGTTGGCTTTTTCAATTTTTATCTCTTTCTAATTTTGAAGACATCTTTTTATTTTACATCTATATTGAATATAGATGTAAATATAAATATACCAAATAAAAGCTCATTGCATTCACTGATATGTTTGGTACAGTTTGTAGCCAAAACTAGCTTTTCATGTGCAATAGAAGTGGAGTTATGAGCATCGATCCGTTGCAAGCCGTACTAAGATAGCCGCAATGATGCTGTTAAATAACATGCTATAAATCTGCATATTTATAAGTTATACAATAATAATCTATCAAGCTTGACATTTAGTTAATTTGGTGTTCAAAATTATCATGCTTTTTATCATAACAAACAACATGAGCAATCATTAGCGGCATTAAGGTACAAGCAAAACTGTAACTTGAGCGTTAGGTTTATGGTAAAGAGAAGGCTACTCCAAACATCCATAAAGGCATTTTTACGTTAAAAACATATAGGGGAAGGTGGGGCTAGTTGAGACAAAAATCAGTCTTTTTACAATAATTTTTAGGTCATTGTGAATAAAGATTAATAGATATGTGCAAAATAACATGCCACATGTTGCTCAAATTGTTCATTGGTCAATTTGATATATGATCAAAAAATTTAATTTCTGAGGACATTTTAGTGGAGGACTACTAGCTGTCTCAACTTGCCCCGGAGTGGGGTAAGTAGAAACAGTTAATAGTTAAATCAGTGCCATTAAGTAGACTTAATGGCACTGATGTCAATGACGTCAATGTCCTGCTCCTTAGGCCAAATGAATCCTACACCTAGTCTTTTGAAAAAAAGTGACTTTAGACACATCTTCAGGAGTAGAAGTGCTTAGTAATCTCTCCAACATAGTATTTTTTACGTTAAAAACATATTTGGTATAATTTCTTTGACGGAATTATTTGGTGTGCTTATTAATTCTTGATATATTTTCTGATGTTATTTAATTAGTGAAAGTAATATGTGTTCTCCAATACTGTAATAATAGAATTATACTAACCAACAATCAATCAATGGTATCAAAACTCTGGCCTACGTTAGTAGGAAAGTTGCACTTCTACACAGACGTCACATCCTATAAACACATGAGGCAAGCATATGCTACATGCAAACATGTTTAGTAGTCAGGATGCACACTATTTAATGATTTAAAACTATAAAGTCGCGTGTAGTCTTTTCAAAAAGCCCAAATTTGAAAAAACTTTCAAAAACAAATATTTTACATATCCGTAGTGAGAAAAAACACTGCATATCCTTCACCTGCATTGTAATAGTCATCAGGCAGTTAAACTTCTTGTAAGATTTAAAGTTTTATCATTTGCAATGAAACTTTTAACAGGTATTTGATGAATCTAGTCTTTAGAGGTGCCATACGGCAGCTTCAGATTTTCAGTTTTTTAGGATTTTTAGTTAAATGGGATTTTATTCTATAAAATTTGAAATAATTTGGTTTTTGTGTGAATAAAAAGTTGATCAAGTAAAGAAAATTTGCACTTGTTCCCATAAGGCTTTTATAGAAACCAATGTTCTGAGGCCTCTGTTTATAGAAACTTCTAAAATTTAAAAAGAAGAAAAAAAACTTTGCTACAAATATAAATTATTTCCTCAAGTCGAATACTGCGAGTTAATGAAAATTTCCACTCAAGCAATAGACTCCTACCAGCATTTGGTTTAAAAGTCTCTCAACCTCTACCGGTTCAACCAAAACAATTACATAGGTTTAAGGTCTTTCTTTCTACGCGTCTCTATATGTTTCTAGACGAAACATTTTCCAGTCATAATTTTGATTGACTTGGTTGAAGCATGACGCATTTTAGTCAATTATATTATATTATTATTTATCAAATCAGATGGCTCAGTCTAAACATAATTAGAAACCTTAATGGTTTTTGGCTTCTTCATGTCATCTGTATGTAATATGATAGCAATTTCACATCCAATTGTGATGAGTAGGCTGAAGTCATTTTTGGCATATTTCTTTAACGGCATCCCAGTTTACAAGCATCTGAATTAAATTCCGTTACAAACAATATGCTGTCATAGACCATAACAGATTAAATCAATATGACGAACAGTTTGACTTAAGCTACCACTGCTGCACTATAGATGAACTAAAGCTCGCCCGGCTGAAACGTGTCAAAATGATCCATTTGCGAAGTCCGTAATCAGCAATTTAGTAATTGACTCCATTGCCTCAAATACTTTATTTTTAAGTAATTTTACTGATAGCCAACCTAAAACCTTTTCAGCTATTTTAAGTATCAACTTCTAATATCAGTAAATAGTTACATGAACTAGTTATCAAAAGCAGTTATCAAGTTATCTACCTAACTTCGTACCTACATAATCTACATAACCTACACCAACATAACACATAAAATACATAACATAACACATAACAAAAAAATAATAAACCAATTAAAATATGTTCACTAATAACTAGTGCAGTTATTATTGTGGCTTCTTGAATTTCAGACCTAAAGTCCAGGTATTTGCACAAATTAACACAATTTTTTAATATTTCCTCATTACTATCTATCAAGGTCTTGTGCTGTTGACCAAAGATTGTGGAATGTATTAGCAACTCATAAATCAAATGAAACATGGAATATTATTTATGCCAGAGTAAAAATTGGTCATCATGTGTATAGCTGTTTTGTTGTGACCTGCATGACTACAGTTACAATACTTGATCAAGTGAGTTGTCAGGTCTGTGTTTAAACTCGGTCTGCTATCTACTATATAAACTGCAATTGTTGTCTGTCTGTCTATCTGTCTATCTATCTGTCTATCTGTCTGTCCGCCTTATAGAGCGGTCTTTTCTTTTATCGTCGTACGAAATTCGGTCGAACGAAGCCAACCGAATTAATATGAGTACTAATTATCGTAATTTCGTAATATCGTAAGTTCGTAAAATGCACTATTAACCGTTACTTTTCTCTGACGATTTGAGCCAAGCGGCTTATATAAAGGTGTGGCGATTCTGTTGTTTTTCTTTCACCGCTCGAGCGCATTAACTGAAATCCCCTGTTAGCACGCTTTTTAAACGGCAAATTTTCTGCCGTGTTAAAAAGCACCTTTCCTGAGTTCTGCGGCCTATACAAAGGTGTCTATACAGCTATACAAATGTACTATTCATTAAATAAAATAAATTAATGAGTAGTTATTTACATGCAATTAATATTTACTGCCAACGTGTACCGAGAAGGTCACGTAAACGTTTGTTTCTTGGAGCCACTAGAAAAACGCATTTCTCACCTACTAAATTTTCACATCAAAAAGGTAAGTGTTTCTTATACGATGTTGTATTGTCTATGAATTGCCACATCTCCACTACTTAATAACGTTGGATTTGCTGCTGTTCGTGATAGTGGGTCATGTTCATTTCCTTCAGCAGCCGAGTTACTAATTTTTTTCCAGCTCTGAGTAGGCCTACTGTAATTTACTATTACAGAACTTTCATGAGTACTCCGAGGGTTGCGATACGCTATTGTGAAAAGAAAGAGAGCAGCTGCTATCGACTTACTGTCACCCTGCATCAGCCATGACCAGCTATACGTCGCCTGCTCAAAAGTAGGCACACGCCGAAAACTGTTTCTTCATACGCCCGACAGAAAAACCAAAAATGTTGTCTATCCGCATGTGTTGCGTTGAACTAAGGGAGAGAGAGAGGGAGAGAAAGAGGGAGGGAGAGAGAGAGAGGGGAGAGAGGGGAGAGAGGGGAGAGAGGGAAAAGAGGGGAGAGAGGGGAGAGACGGAGAGAGGGAGATGTAACTGCATAGTTAGCGTTGTTTTACAGTATGAAAGACAACTCTCAATAAACCTCTTGCTGTACAAGAATCTGATCCCGTTGACGGGTAATGCAGCTAGTTCTATATAAAATTCACTTGAGCTCATAAGATGCCAATGAAGTTTATGTTTTCTCAGCTCTCACCCTTTTCCCTGTTGTTTCAGTAAATTATTTTCCTGTTAGTTCAACTAGACTTTGTACATTTGTGACTTATACATTTTCTTGTCTGTTTTTAAAACTAAAAAAATGACCTTGCAATACTGTAAGACTTACAAAAACATATGTTATTAAAGGTTGACTTGCAACAAAATTCACATTACCGTTATTTGATATGAAAAAAATTACCATGCCTCACTCTGTTGTGTTGTAGGTAAAAAATATGTGGAAAGGTGATTACAAGCTCTTAAAAGCTAAAAAACGAACAAAAAATCGCCGCCATACGAGACCGCCGTACGAGACCGCCGTAGTTTAGATTCCCTTTCCAAAACGGCTCAAATGTGATGTAGTTGTGAAAGATGGTTTCTGTTTAAAATTTCTTGCCACCTTATTTGTCAAAATATTTTCACAAATATACTTCATGAATTCAATAAAGCCATGTCTATTGTTCTTGCGCGTCTATTTTATCGTCATTGTAATGCTGCCACTTTTAGCACTGATATTTTATAACTTACGATAAAAAATCGTTAAACTTTTCAACCTTAGCTTGAAGGAGTACATATCATTGTCTGATAATCATGACGAGCCTGTTGGTCACTTGTGATAATCGAAAAGTGCTGCAAATGTGATTTGCGAAGTATTGGGTCACATGATCATATTACGACTTGACTATTGAATAATGCCGAAACAAAACTGTAAAGTAGCGAGCATCCCAAACCCGAAGTGTTTGTCATAAACTAGTACCATGATAAGTTTTATATCAAGCTTTCTATTGGCCTTTTAATTCAAATGAGAACATACGTGACATGACGATAACCAAACTTCGTGGTTACGTCATCGAAATGAGAGTCCAATCTATGGCCGATTTTCGTTTTTGAGCTTGTAAGAGCTTGTAATCACATTTCCACATATTTGGTACATACAACACAACAATGTAAGACATGGTGAATCTTTTGATACCAAATAACTGTAATGTGAATTTTGTTGCAAGTCAACCTTTAACCAAATACCCATAAGTCGGTGTCTCCTGTTTAAGTGAGGGTGATATACTTGTATCTGCAACACCAAAACGCTTTATAACTATTGTTTATTTCAAGTTCTATAGGCACTTAAAATAATAATATTTGTGGTTGCCTTTGTTATAGGACTGATTTCTTGATTGCAATAAAGAACTTTTGTTATAATTAGAAGGTATTTTAAAGGGTTCAAAAAGTTTGGCTGGATTTGATAAAGCGTCACCCAAGTCATTCAGTGAGAAAATGTCTTTTACAGGTTCCCAGTCATACAGAAGTAGTTGACCTTGTCACATTCTATGTCTAAAGATAACTAATTTAGAAATTATATCAAGTTAAGAGTGTCAGTCTAAGTATTGGGATTCAAGTCAACAATATATAATTATGTAATACTAAAAATTCCCCAGTCATACAGCCCATGACCAAAGTAATATTGGGAAAAAAAGGGTACTGCTGGTTGAGAAATGCAATATTAGCAGTCAAATGGCACTGCAGTTCACTAAGATAACTGCAATGATATCTGAAATGGTAGAAGTAATGTACTGGGTGTTATTATGTACAACAAACAGCAATAATGAAAGGAAAAGATTATATGTTTATATCTCTTCCCTGCAATAAGAGAAATGCAATATTAGAAGTAAATTGGCAAGCTGCTGTGTAATATACACAGTTTGAAAGTTGGCTGTGTTGAATGTAGAATGGTTTGGACAGCGATATGTAACCAAGGTGAAAAAATGCTTCATGATCACAGAGACCATGATCAAGGCGGGTGTGTGAGATTTAGAGTTATCTACCCTAACAGAAGGAGAAAATTCTCAGTTATTTTGCAAAAATTTTTTGATCCCAGCTTAATTACAGCAGATTATATGGTCAATAAACTGAATGCATGTTTACCATTAGTGCAACAACATAGTTCTGAGAAAACTGGTCTTAAAGTTTGTGAAACGAAAACCAATGCACAATTTTGTTTACATTTTAAAACATAGCAACCAATATCAAGAAGCTGCGATATTTATCTAGATTTTTGTATTTACATGCAAAAAATTATGCTGAATTTAAAAATCTAAACAGATTTTAGCTGGTTATCATAGAAATAGCTGTATATCTATGAGAAAGTGTAAGCCTATTAATTAATTTCGCAGATATTAAAAACGGCTAGGCAGTACCGCGATTTTGTGCACAGCTGTAGTATCATCAACAAAATCTTTAGAAAAATAATAACAGTAACATATTGCACATCATCGGTCACTATATACTTCGATCTTATAAATCGAATGATTATTCTTATAATTAAATCTTATTATAATCTTATAAAATTGAATAATTATTCTTACAATTAAATATTGTAATAGTCTTATAAGAATTGTTAGAAAAATATCATTGCCATTTCCTTTACTTTTACTGCTTTGGACATCAGTTGGAATACCAAAGTACTTCTCATAAGTGTCCAAAATGTCAGAGTTAACTTTGAAATTGGCAAAAAAGAACGATTACTTTTCAGTATTCTACGTTAATTGCAGAAAACTTCGGAAATTGGACAATGCTATAGACTGGTGAAATGTGTAGGTTTTTCTCGTGAAATGCGCACAGCTTTATTGTTCTACTATCTGTCGCACGGCTTTACGGGCGTTTTATTTGCTTGTCTTAATTTTGATTAAAAAAAGCTTGTCAGGTTTTAATGGCAATTTTAGGCCAAATCAATCTGTCTAGTTATGTATAATCCGATCAGATGGGTAAGTTTTAGGATATTGTCTACACTTTTCAAAGATTTGGTACCATATTTAAATAGGTTTATATGTGTTTTGTATCGTTATTATATTTGAACGACTCCACACAAAAAATTGTTAAATTTTTCAATGAGATTTCGGTACAAAGGTTTGGGTACGGCGTTCATGTATAATTTTCGGGAGTTGTGTGCACATTTGCATTCATCACAAAGCTCCTAAACACTTGCTGCGCTCGTGTTTGGTCAGTAAGTTCAGCATTGCCTGACATTTTTTTCATTTATTGTAGACAACTGCGGCATGAGGTGTAGCTTTTCAGCACTAGCTAGCTGTTTTCATAATAACATTCCATAAATGGACTCAACAAAGGCAATTGCCCTTCAGGCATACAAAGGCACATTTGTGTAAATCTTATCAAATATATCATGGCACAATTATAGAGAAAAATAAAGCTCTAAGATTGCCAATTCTGTCAGGCAACGCTTGGAGTAAACCTGCTCTTCTACGATAAATGAGCTGCAGGTAATGCCTAGAGCTCTGGCGGTCCACTCTTACAATATTTCCTTTATTTCCCCCAAAGCACATCCAAGACCAAAAGTTGTCTTTTGCAAAAAAGGTGTTAGCTTTATCAGTAGTTTCATTTTTCATACCCAACCCAGTCAAGTATTTGTTGTACTGTGAATAAATGGACACGATAGTTAGCTAGCAGAAACGACCAGGCTGCACTAAGCAGATTTTTATACCCCAGTACCTCCTTCCACAATTTAAGTACAGTTATTCGAGAGTCATCTCATAAACTAAAACACTTATTTATGAGCAGAACATCTGGCGGTTTAAATAAGAGAGTACATGAAACAATTTATTTGGTTAGTTTCAGTTGAACGGCCAACATGAAATCGGCCATGAATACAACAATTGTTGAATATGTACTAGTTGTTGACATTGACCACAGTCATTATCTTGTATTTGTATATAGCCGTTGTCAGACTCTTTGTTCATATTTACTTACTCATCTATTATGTAATTCTTATGTAATAATCATTTTAGTCTCTTGTCTTACTTATGTAGTAAGTCAGTTGCTGTTTAGCTATAAAATATACAAGAATAACAACACTGATCACTTAGAAGAGTGTGTGCAACTATAATGGTATTTTTTTAAAGATCGATGATAAAATTTGTGAAAGAAAGTCTGACAGATAACCGGTAGCGTTGAAAGGAAAAGAGATTGGTAAAGATGAAGTGGTAGAGGTTAAATCTGAGAATGAGAAAGTCTTCATATGTACTACTTCTTGCCAGAATTTTAGCCTTAAATAGATGTGGAAATAATAATTCAATGACTAGTTGCGTGCGGTTGTGCTATTTAGAGAAACAAATTCCTGATCGGCATGATGGGACCGCCTAATTTTGAGCATAGAAAATATAAGCAGTTCCAAAGGCTCCATTGGGCACTACCAAAAGTGTAGACTGATCATATAGATCTATAGATAGATAAATAGATCAATAGATAAATAGTCAAATAGATCTATGATATCATACTTGACAGTTTGATTAGCAATAACTATGTTAATGTTAAAATGAATCCTAATAGAACATGTTTTGACAGATAAATAAAAAAGGTGTGAACCAGGCTATCCTATATGTAGGTATTATTTATTGGTTTTCTAGCAGTAAGTATCAGATTCTGCCAAGAACTACCAACTGAACGAGGGCATGCATGGCACGTTAATACTTTATGAAACTTGCTTCGAACATGATATTATAATTGTTGGAAATAACATGTCAAAAGAATGCAATTTAGAATATCCTTTGCTGTCAGCTATGTGTCTATTAGTACTTCATTTTTCTCTAATTGTAGTTGTTTCTCCGCTACAAGCTATTCGTCCTACAGATCAACATAACTCTAGATTAGCCCATCTGTTGAACATGTAAATTTCTATTGAAGCTTCAGGCAAAGTCACATATTTCTAAGTTCCAAAAACTGCTTACAAATGCTTCGGAATAGTCATGTTTATAAAATAGTTACATTTATTTTGCTGACCTAGTTTTGCAGTAGATCAGAGACATCCTCAAAATTGTAGAAGCCATACAATAGAAATATATATACATATATTTATAAGAGCATATATACATTTAATAGCTGTGCTTCCTAGCTTTGCACGGGTATTTAAAATCAGATTATAAACAATGAGAAGTAATGAGATTTGCTTGCCACTTGCTATTAGCCTGGCATAATGCCAATGAAAAAATTAGTAATCTTACTAATGACAATCACCCTGCGTAGTACGCAAAGCCATTAGGTATTTGCCCCCACACAAATATTTGGTCCCAGAGATCGACTTCTTTGCTGCAGACCACAGAGATCGACATTTATCGCCTAGCGAAGAAGTCGATCTATGTGGCCTAATTAGTATGGTGTTGGACTGGCAAATGGAATGGTTCGAGATCAAATTATTTTTTGTACAGATTATTTATTTCAAAATTTTAATATCTATAGCTTATATATATGCCCTGATTTACCTATATCTCTTATATATTAAATATATATATTAAATATATATATATTTAATATATATATATTTAATATATAAGAGATAGGTAAATAAGAGTGTATATACATAAGCTACAGATATTAAAATATTGGAATAAAAAATCCGTACCAAAGATAATTTGATTAATATTAAATATATATACTGTATATATATCAGAGTATCAGATTAAAATTGAAAGAAATCCTGAGCATCATCTTGCTAATTGCTAGTTATTTAAAAACCACAAGTAAGTCCGGCAAGGCCCATAAATTCTGTCCGTTTCAATCAGATAGCCGGCCGGTGGACCTTTAAGAGAATGGTTTGCTGAACAAAAACAAGGTGTTATGATCATTTTGAAATTTGTAAAATTACATTTTACAATTTTGCATAATTTAAAAATGACACTTCCTAAATGCATACAGGAGTTGAATGCTCCACATGTTGCAGTCCCCTTGGGTGAAAGTAGATTGACTGTCTGTTCCCTGGTATTTTCCTCACGGCATCTTGCTTTGATGGGAAGCTACCACTGTTGCTATGAGCGATATAAATTGGTTGGAAGAGATGGGACAACTTCATCCCTCATCTTTACAACCTTTTTCTTTTGGCTGCTTCAAAGTATTAGAGCAAATAGAGCTTTTAATTGTTATGCAACATAGCTAATTGTGTTTTTATTTTCACTATTCATGATATCCTTTTCCAGCTGACCGCTTTTTAGCTCAATTTGCTATAATCTATAGCTGGTCTTTTTTAAAGCTTTTTTAATATGCTCTGCAGAGGTGCAAAAAACAGAGGAGTGCTGCTGTCAAGTTCAGCCTTTCATATTTAGAGCATGTTAGTATTTAAAATTTGGCTCGTATTGTGAGGCCGAATTTTGCCATAAAGTTTGCTTGTATTTAGAACTTGTGGTTAAAGAAGGTAATAGTATGTCAAAGTAGGACTATACTCTAATTTGTAGTTTTCAATTTTCGGAGACCATACTGAGCCCATTAGCAGTAGTAGGTGATGAATAACTGTATAATACATTACACAAAAAATTGCTTAGTCTAAGATCAAGTGTTTATAAAATCAGAAGGCTACAAAAATGAAAACATCAGACGTGCACAATGTTTCAGAAAATGGCGGATCTCTTGGCTGCCTGATATCAAACCTTAGTATCAGAGAATTATTTTATTGATTTTAAAATCAACACACCAGGCAAGGCAGTTTCAACATAAAAAATTTAACTAGGAGTTAATTTATTGTAAACCTGCACAATAAAATTGAACACTATCTCATCCATTATTCTGACAGACTGTCGTCACATCGGAATAGACCCGACTTTCCATTGATATAAACAAATATCAAGGGAGATTCTGAGCCAAAGTTTTGTAAAAATCAATATTTACCAAAATCATTTATTACTAGGTTTTTGTCTAGCTGTGAAATATTATTATGAAGTTTCAATACAGTGATAGCCTAGAGACACCTGAGCGTGCCAGTGCTGAACCGTTACCCTGAGCCAAGGGGCACATCAATATTAATTAAGGCATCATATTGGAGAGATGGTTGTATGCCGCCTTATGTCACATCCTGTTGCTTATGAAACAACAGGAAAGCAAGACCAATGCCCATCCACAAGCATAAAGCCATCGTTTATTAAGGCCATTTCTATGGTGCAAAAATAGAGCATCGAATGGGGTTTTATATTTAAACAGTGACACTGAATCACAACAGAATGAGAGCAAAAAGGTTGTTCTCATGGAAGCATCCCAGCATTATTTGGAGTTGTGTCACTACGCCATCGTTTTAGGAAACCTAGTATTTGAGGCCACTAAAAATATATAGAATATTAGGAAATGTTTATTATTGACACATAAGCAACAAGTTGCCTCAACTTACAGCGTAAAAGTACATTTATATATTAGAATTGGTTGTGAAACTTTGATTTTGCATAAAACATAATTGGTGCAACAAAATGCCTTACAAATATCATATAAATGTAACTAATTCTGGTAAAATGATAAAAATAATTTTTGTTGTAAAGTTGGCATGTCAGAAACATGAAATGATTTAGCAGAAGCATACATATACAGACTGATACTATTACTAGCAGAAAACTACAACATACCAAGTTTTGTTTGCTCTATATCAACAATAAGTCTGTTATTATCTGAATCTTAAAAATGAAAGAATATACTTTAAAAGTTTTTCTCCAAAATTATTATGTTATATTAGTAGCTTTGAGATTTATCTTATGTTATGCTGTCTCAATATTTGACTTTGCTACCAATATACTTACTGTAGATAAATAGTGAAATAATACATTATTAATTATATATTAACAGTTCATCAGTTAATTTTGTTGAACCATGCAACCATTTTACCAGATACAAGCCAAAGCTTGAACTTAAATTAGTTCTGACAGTTGATGCAGCGATATTATTTATAGCCTTTTGGCTACTACCAGCCAAACACCTCTAGCTCTCGCAGCCTCAACTGAGCATCGATGCCGACAGCGGTGACTCGTACAAACTTCCCATAGAGTCTCTGAGTGCAGTTCATGGTGAACTCATCTCCTGGAGGCTGACCTTCATTGTAAGCGCACAAGTACTTGTCACCTTCCTCAGTCAAGTCACTCTCTGTTTCTCCAATCGTAACTCTGATATTGGCGAGGTTGTCATCTACATAATCATCAATAGTCAATGTAAACTTGTTGCGGAATTATACAAACAGTAAAAATACAACTGTGTTAGTTGAATCCCCAGCAACGCTCAAATTATAAAAAGCTTTTGCACATAAATCTTTCATTATTTAACACATAACAATTACCATTTTAAAGCGATTAAAATCAGTTAAAAAAAAATTAAACAACTATAAAAGTGTTAAAATGTAAGTGTGAAATAATTGGCAAGTAATGGCTAAATCAAAGGTCTGTTTTAAAAAGAACATGTTAGTCAAAATCAATCAAGTGAACACAAGAGAATATTGAATACTCTTTAAAACATTTTTGAAAGAGGTCTGAATTATAAACTGCTACTACTATTTTTCTTTGACAAACCAACCTCAGTTTTAAATCACCTGATTTCTCTCATTTTAAAAGAAGTTGCTTAAAGTATCGAATAAGAATTACATTTCGTGTTTGCACTAGCAAAATAATCAACTTTCTAGATGGGCAGAAAGTTTTTCCTAAATAATTTTAGTGAGCTCAAATAAGTTACTGGTACTTCTAGCAAGTAAACCTAATACCTTTTCTGAAGGTTATTACTATCACATACTTTTTGACCATTTGACAGAAAAGTAAGCAAATATTTAATTGTACACTTGGTGGTATTTTCAACAAAACCATTTCTTTTTAAATTAGAAAAAGGAGAGGATCAAAATAAAAAAATGTTGTAACAAGTTCAAACTACTAAATAAGCCAAGTTATTAAGCCAAGAAGAAGATCATATTTATTAGCTCAGTATTTATATATATATAGATATATATATAGATATATATAAATATATATATGTATATATATATATATATTTAAATATATATATATTTAAATATAAATTTAAATATATATATATATTTAAATATATGTTTAAATATATTTGTATGTAAAAGTTTGGCTGTAATTTATTTAGTTTAGTTTAAACTCTAAAAGCCAGACCATCGTATCAACATGAAATAATGGATCATAATAATATTATTAATTGTGAGTTTGAATTGCCTGGAGCGTGTATTTTGAAAGTTAAAGCCAAGTTACAATTAAAAATATTTTGAATAAAGATGATCATGATATATAATTCAAACAAAAATTAAAAAACCATATCAACATGAAATAATTGACAACAATAATATTATTAATTGTGAGTTTGAAATGTCTGGAGCGTGTACTTTGAGAGCTAAAACCAAGTTACAGTTAAAAACTTTTGGCATGACTATACTATATAATTCAAACTCAAATTAGAAAAAAAAAATCATTTTAATCTTTTTGGCTGATATTTCTTTTCTATATATATGTATATGAGCTAGCATCAACAACAAGAAGTGCAAAATTTAAAAAGAGCTTGTAACTTGTAAGTTTTTGCTTTTACTCAAATATTCGTAGCATGTCTCAATTAGGATTACTTCTCTCTACAACTATCTCAACATTAAATCATCACAAAGGTTTTATTTCCATGAGTTTGTAAAAATGGTAAGAGCTGTCTAAAAATCAATCTTTAAAATCAAATTTTTAAAGATGTCTTTAGTTAATAATGGATAGTAAATACTTTGAGCGATAAGAACCATCTTAAGTTCCTCTTTCACAAAAGCTGTAAATGGCAACATTCTAGCAGACATATCTTTTTTAAACTAAATGCTTCATATTGTAATCAAAAGATGTGTTGTTTTGCTCTACAATAATTTAAATGAAGTATAGTAATGACTCAAGTAAACTATCATAAGTGTTAGAAGGAAGGAACCTGGTGCTAAAGAACATAGTTGATGTGAAGCACATCTCACGTCAGCAAACTGTCTTTGGGAAATTAGAGAAAAGGACTAGATTGATGTTAGAGACAGTATTTCATGACAATCGGTACACCGCAGGCTGTCTCCATAGCTTACTGAAAGCTCGTTATAATTACTGTCATTATTAAACTATTCAATTCTAGTTACCTGACCCAACATTAAAAACTTGATCATAAATTGTCACAGAGTGAATGCAGTGAGCAATGGTAAAGTCAAGTTGAATCCATGGAGAATGCTCAACCAGAGAGAAAGCGAGGTTGTTCCAATTTTTTTCAGTGTTGCCATCAATGGCCATGTGAGGACCATAATCATAAGATCCATGTTGTTGAGATGAAATGGAAGCAGTTACATCACCTGTATAAAAAAGCGAAATTTAAATATCTTAGGATGCAGAGGAATGATTATAGATGTGTAAATATTTAACATCTATAGGTAAACAGTTACAAAAAAGATATCCTTGAATATATGTACAGCAACTCTACAAAAATGTCTATATTGGACCAAATGAATATAGAACTTTGAGTTTAAGGTAACTTAACCTTGTATGACAGTAACATCGTGTTTCGTAAATTTGTATAAGCATACCTGAAAGAAATCTTTTTTTTTTAAAATTAGAATTATTTATAAAAAAAGCTTTTGAAACACAAAATGTTTTGGTGATATAAAAGCTAGTACAATCTGAAAAGTCAAGTTCTTAGATTTTCAAACAGTTGGCTTTTTTTCTTGGTACATACTTTAGCTTATTATTATAATTATTGTTCACATACTTTAAAAGTTTTAAACAAAATTATCAATTTTATAGTAGTTGCTGTAGATAGTTGAAACCTCACAGGTTAACTTTTGTTGCTACTATTAGACTGCAATAAACGCTAATAGAAATATTGTATACTGACTTTTATATAATCACTTAATAGAATCATGTACCACAAGCTAAAATGAAATCTCAACCATTAGCGGTAAATAGATTGTTTAGTTACATACGTACTTTTGAATGTCCGTACTAATTCAACCATGCTGCTAATACTGAGGTTGCCGCAGTAACAGAAGAAACTTATTTCAGTGTTGACACAAACTGCCTGGCCACACACTCCATTTTCATCTTGACATTCATCAATATATAGAGCTGCATAACAGAGCATATCTAAATCAAATTATTAGCCACATAAAAATTTTCACTCATGATGACTGATAACAGTTTTATTAAGTATTCAACCATATGAACAGCTTTTGTCCATCTCCATGACGACAGCAAAAGAAAACTATGCTGTCAGTACTGTAAATCATTGTGCACAAACATAAACTTTTTTATCAATATTTGGTGATAGGCTAAAAC
The DNA here is from genome assembly GCF_963576615.1 of Watersipora subatra. Classification (NCBI taxonomy): domain Eukaryota; kingdom Metazoa; phylum Bryozoa; class Gymnolaemata; order Cheilostomatida; family Watersiporidae; genus Watersipora; species Watersipora subatra. The sequence continues at coordinate 59,452,584 of NC_088713.1, forward strand.
TATATTTAATCAATATGACGCCAGAAATATCAGCTTTTCTATTTGTGAAACAAAGTTATTGTTTGCAGTCCCTGGTTACGACGCCTCTAGCACTTGATTCCATTTGTTTGGTAGCTTTTCGTGAATGCAATAAACTGCGGCAGCATTGTTATTGGTAGTTCTCAAAACTACACAACCTAATTACACCTAACACAACTTTGTATTTTACCCTTCTCAATGACAAAGGGTAAAAATACGCCTTTTGATTTAGTACTGGTTTACTGTGGCTTGGTGAAAGGATAACATTTTCTTCACAAAAATGAGAAAATTCAATTATTGATTGCAACCCAATTATTCAATTCAAACACAGACAGGAGAAGTAGACTTGATAAAAAACTGGCTAGGGTAAATTAGATGCGTTAGATGACTGAAAGATTAATATGTTGACTTATGCACACAGTGGGCTACACCTGCAACAGCAAAACGAACACTCAACGTTTGGAGTGCAGCTTATTCATGGTGGAGGCTGATACACATGAATTTACAGGGCTTATGTGCCCATGTGGCCACACCTTTTACTAGGCAGCTGGTCATACATGCCCAGCTAATATTTTATATTTGAGTCTCCGAACAACAAAGAAGTTTTAACTACCGGTAATAACTTTGAGTTTCCAGAATTCTGATGACTAAACCGAGCATGTAGAAAATGAAGACAGCAAAAGTCAGTTAAAAAAATTTGGTTTTGTTTCTCCTGAAATTCTTGATGTTTTTCACTTGTTTAAATAGCATGTAATATAGTAATTCACATGTAATAGAGTAAATCACATGTTATAGAGTAATTCACACGTAATAGAGTAATTCAATTGTAATAGAGTAATTACATGTGATAGAGTAATTCACATGTTATAGAGTAATTCATATGTAACAGAGTAATTCACTTGTAATAGAGTAATTCACATGTAATAGAGTATTTCACATGTAATAGAGTAATTCACATTTAATATAGTAATTCACATGTGATAGAGTAATTCACATGTAATAGAGTAATTCACATGTTATAGAGTAATTCATATGTAACAGAGTAATTCACTTGTAATAGAGTAATTCACATGTAATAGAGTATTTCACATGTAATAGAGTAATTCACATTTAATATAGTAATTCACATGTGATAGAGTAATTCACATGTAACAGAGTATTTCACATGCAGTAAAGAAATTCACATAAAGTAGAGTAATTCACATGTAATATAGTAATTCACATGTTATAGAGTAATTCATATGTAATAGAGTAATTCACATGCAGTATAGTAATTCACATGTTATAGATTATTTCATATGTTGTGCAGCAATTCACATGTAATAGAGTAATTAACATGTAATATAGTAATACACAGCTAATAGAGTAATTCACACGCAGTAGAGTAATTCACATATAATAGAGTAATTCACATGTATTATAGTAATTCACATGTTATAGAGTAATTCATATGTATTGGATTAATTCACATGTAATAGAGTAATTCAGATGTAATATAGTAAATCACCTATAATAAAGCAATTCATATGTAATAGAGTAATTCACATGTAATAAAATAATTCACATGTAATAGAGTAATTCACATGTAATATAGTAATTTATAAGTAACAGAGTAAGTCCCATGTAATAGAGTGATTCACATGTAATATAGTAATTCACATGTAATATAGTAATTCACATGTAATAGAGTAATTCACATGTAATAGAGTATTTCACATGTAATAGAGTGATTCACATGTAATATAGTAATTCACATGTAATAGAATAATTCACATGTCATAGAGTAATTCACAAGTAATAGAGTAATTAACATGTAATAGAGTAATTAGCATGTAATAGAGTAATTCACATGTAACAAAGTAATTCACATGCAGTAGAGTAATTCACATATAATAGAGTAATTTACATGTAATATAGTAATGCACATGTCATATTATAGTAGTTCATATGTAATAGAGTAGTTCACATGCAATAGAGTAATTTCTTTGCAGTTCAGGATCTATTTACCTTTTCCTGCTCTCTTTTTGCATCATTTTTGTGTATACTGTCACAAGTCTTTCCAAAAAGTAAATAACACAAAATTACTCATATTCATCCTATATTTTGTTTATATTTTTAAATACCACTCTTTATTGTTGCGTGACAGTACACATTTATTTCTAGCACAAACAAAAATAAAATAATTTTTAAATATTCTACTTACTGCTATAAACAGAAGATGAACGGCTCCTAGTTCCATTCTTCTCAACTGCACGAAGTTGAGACATTTTACAAACTCTGGTCTGTTTATCAAATTCAAAAGAGTAGCACTTATCTTCAAGGACAGAGACACACTGAATATTGCAGTCTATCACACTGACAGCTGCTGTCTCATTGCTGACTTCCACAAGGGCTCCTTCAGGTTCTTTTTTGTATGCTCCCAAATCTACTCTTCTGCTCGACTGAAAATTATTTTAAGTTTACTTCAGAGCAAGGCTCACAAAACAGAAAGATCCACAACTTTATGGTTAGAAAGTTTTACGCTATCAAATTGCAGGTATCACGGTAATAATTGTGATGTAGCTGTCAGCCCTCTTTCCAAAAAGGCGACAAATAGTTTTATATTAACGTTTAGCACCTACATTTGTAGTCCAAGCTTCAATTAAAAATATTATATGAATGCACTTGATTTGACTGAATCTATATGTTTTTTTTGCTACAAATATTGTTACTGTCTTTTTACAAACAGTCAAAGTGAATGTATTACAAGCAACCTACTGTGAATCAGGTTTTGAAGCCGAGTGGGTTTTCTCAATAATTTCTGCACTACAGTATTTCTCTTGATCTCGTTCTATCCGCAGCAGAGCTTTCTATGATATATTCAAATTAAACAAATAATTAACCGTTCGCTTAAACAGCATGAGTGATTAAGTGATCTGCAGTGTTTACTTTGTAAAACAGTAAGTGAATGAATTACCATAAAAAACTGATTGTAAATAATAAGTTAGTTTGTCTATGTAAATGTTTTCTATCAGATTTTTGTTGACATATTAAATTTATCTTGCAATAAAGCAGGAATGACCTTAACTAAGCCATGTTTAGTGAAGGAGGTATGTGTTTCTTCAAGATAATCGTAAACAAGCACAACAAGTTAAACATTTACTTACCAACAGGTACAGTCATACCTCGACACCTGAGCTTCATATGTTCTGGGATTAAGCTCTTATGTCAATTTATTTGCATATTTTGTGACCCGAATTAGAAACTTTGAATTTTATAAATTCAAAATTTCTGATTTTTTTATAAATTTAGCTAAATAAACCCACATATTAATGCTTTGCCAAACTTACTAAAAAATTTTCATCTTTTTTATTATCGGTTTCTGGTTAAATGGGTTTTGTGTTTAAACTCATATGTCGCTTTACTTGCATATCAAGACACTATTTCTTTTAGAAAATATCTAATTGCAAATTGGTATGTCAGTTTTCTGAAAAAACGGGATATTAGGGTAAAAAAATAGTGGTTTTAGTTGTTTTATGCAGTATATGCACTAAAAAGTAACAAATACCCATTTAGTTGCTAAGGTCTGCAATACAATGTAACATCATTACGTGCAGTTGGTACTTTTACTTTTGAGAGAAATATTGCGGATATGAGCTATCTGAAAGAGACTTGAGAGCAATGCATTTCGTGCATAAAACTTTTGTGACCTTAAGTAAAAAAGACTTTAAAATTAACTTCAATAAATTTATCAAAATAAACACCCTCATGAAGCTGAAATCTGTTTTTTCACCAAACTTACCTTATTTTTTTCATTTTATTTTTTAGTAGGTCTTTTCAGTTAGCCGCGTTTTGCTTCACGTTCACTGTAATTTTAACCAACATTTTAAAAACTTTTTTTAACTGAGTCGAGCAGAAAAACCAAGCGATGCTGTTCTAAAAAAATTGCCTCTTACGTACTTAGACATACATTGGCCATCAGCAACCAGCTCTTATCTCAATTATTACTCAGATGTCAAGGAAGTAGTATGCTGAAAAGTCAACTCACTTCTCGAGATTCTCGCATGTTGAAGCTTTCGTATGTAGAGCTATGACTGTAGTTGTATTCTGAGTGAGTTAGCATATAAAATATGAACTACTGTCTTTGCTGTTACTTTTTAAATCCAGAGGAAGATAAATAAACACTTGACTTACTTACCACAAGATAAATGCCGATAAAGCTGAGAAGAAGTAATATACAGATACGTATGAACTTCATGACTTCTATGTGAAGCCTAATAAGTAAAATACACAATAATCAAAATATAGCAAACATTTTCAACATAGAGTGAAGCTTTGCCAGAAATGCATTTGTGAAATAATGCTGTCAAACAATATAACCATGAAGGATGTTAATTGTTTGATACACAAACTCAACATGAATTGCTAGAAATAGACATGAAGTAGCTAGTACATAATAATTTCGTAGTTTCATAATCTATATAAAGAATATCCTAAAAGTAACTTACTCGTGCTTTCTAATGTTTCTATAAACACACAACAGGACGACTCATAAACATGTTCTGAGCTCTCAGTACTAGAAAAATATAATTTTATATTAGAATTATTTATCAATCATTAATAGGATTGGTACGGATGACTGCTGTCAGCATCGATTCTGCATTGAGGCTGGGGGAGCTACATGTGTTTGGCCGGTACTCAGAGGGTATAACTAAAATTGCTGTATTAACTGTCAGAACTAACTCAACTTCAAGCTTCAGTTTATATCTGGTCAAATGATTGTACGGTTCAACAGTTCACTATCTAACTACAGTAAGTATAGCAAAGTTATCTCTTGAGACAGAATAACATAAGATAAACTTTAAAGCTACTAAATAGACATAAAAAGTTGAGAGATATCAATTATGATTTTCAAAGATACCAATTAGTAGGCTATAACGAGTTTAAAGAGAAAGTTTTAAAGTACCTCCTTTCATTATTCGAGATTCACATAATAAAATATTTAATATTCAAAAATTTAATTATCAGGTAATAAAAGACTTATATATTAATGGTATATAATATGATATTAATTATTTTATTTTTATCATTATTTGACTATCTAGCTACAATAAGCACGTTGGTAGAAAAGTCAAATTTTGAGACAAAACATCATGAACTATATTTCAAAGTTACTAATAAGAATAATGAGTTTGAAAAAAAGTTTTAAAGTTTCTTCTTTCAGTTTTAAGATTCGGATAATAAAAGATTTTAATATTCAGATAATAAAATATTTAAATATTCAGATAATAAAATATTTTAAGATTCAGGTAATACAAAACTTATTGTTTATATCGAGCACACAAAACTGGATATAATGTAGCTTTTTGCTAGCAGTACTATTAGTCTGCCTAAGTACTCATATGCTGACTTATACCATGTTTCCTGTTTCTGATATTTCAATTTTACAACTAAAATTGCTTTTTTCCATTTCATCAGATTTAGTCACATTTATAGGATATTTGTAAGACATTTTGGCTACAGCACTTATGTTTTATGTGAAATCAATGTTACATAATCAATTCCAATATATGAATGTGTCTTAATACTGTAGGTTAAGGCAAGTTTGTTGCTTGTGTGACAATAATAAACATTTCTTAATGTTGCACATATCCTTTACCGCTTCGAATATTAGGTTTATTTTCAGCAATAGCGTAATGAAACAACTCCAAATGGTGCTACTGTGCTGTCATGAAAACAGCCTTGTTGCCCTCATTCTGTTGTGACTCAGTGTCTCTGTTTAAAAATAAAACCTCATTCAATGCTCTATCTTTGCACCATAGAAATAGCTTTAGTAACGAAGGGTTCAAGCTTGTGTGTGGGCATTGGTCTTGCTTTCCTATCACTTCATAAGCAACAGGACTTGACATAAGGTGTCATACAACCATAGCTCCAATATTATAGTACCTAATGAAAATATGATATGTGTCCCGGCCCAGGGTAGCAGTTGAACACTGGCACGCTCAGGTGTTGCTATGCTGTATTGAAACTTCATAATAGTCCTTCACAGGGCGACAATACTTGGCAATAAATATTTCTATTAAATATTGATTTTTCCAAAACTTGGACTCAGAATCTCTCTTTGTATTTGTTTATATCAATGGAAAGTCTCATCTATATTGATATGACGTCAGCCGGTGAGAATAATTGATGAGAAGGTGCTCAATTTTCTTTTGTAGGTTCACTGTAAATTTACTTCTAGTTAAATTTTTCATGCTGCAAACTTCATTTTCTAGTGCTTCTGTTTTAAAATCAATAAAATAATCCTTTGAGGCATAGTATTGATATCAGGCAGCCAAAAGATCCTTCACTTTTTGACATGTGCACTTCTAATGTCTTCATTTTTGTAGTCTTCTGATTCTATAAATATTTGGTCTTAGACTAAAAAAAGCTTGTGTCAATTATTATACAGTAATTCATCACCTAATACTGTTAATAGTTCTCAGCATGCTCTTCAAAAACTTAAAAACTACAAAATTGAGTATAGTCATACTTTGACATAGTATTGTCCAATTTAACCAGAATTTCTAAATACAAGCGAATTTTATGGCAAATTTTGGTCTTACGATATGAGCCAAATTTGAAATACTAACATGCTCAGAATATGAAAGGCTGCACTTGACAGCGGCACACCTTTGTTTTTTGCACCTCTGAGCAGCATATTAAAAACGCTTTGAAAAGACCAGCTACAAATTACAGCAAAAGTGAGCCAAAAAGCCCTCAGTTGGAAAGGGTATGATGAAAAGTGAAAACAAAAGCACAATTAGAGCCAAATTTGGTAAAACACTAAAACTCAGTTTTAGGTGTTTGTTTATTAAACTTAATTAGTTTAGGTCAAGTTAAAATTTTATGTAGCGTTCCAAAAGCCTATTGTACCAAACTCCCCACAGTATTGTACAGAGCAGTGTTACATTTTATTGTAGATCATAGCCACTAAATATGTTTTTTTCCTTTAGTGAGTGGGGCTATTGAATTACCATAATTAAAATCACGTTTTCTGTCATAATATCTTGCTTTAGGTAATTTTTGTCAGAAGATGGGAATGGAATAGTTTGTATTTAGTTATTTTATATACAAAATAGTGTCTTAATATATGAGTGAATTGACATACAAATTCAGTTCTAAAACGCATTAGGCTTGTACTTCAGGGTATGACTGTAATTTTAACAGAAACCAAATCAGTCATAATTTATGTTGTAATTCTCTTTGAGCAGTTTTGATTATAGCCTGTGGTCAAACTATTCAGTTTCTTTTATCTATAAACATTAGTCTAAACTTTTCGGCCCTACAATAACCCTACAATAAGAAAAATACTGAAATGACAAAAAAGTAGTTGAAACAATTCTTGTGATTTACAATCACATATACAGCATATTTTAGCAGAATTTGGTCTCTGTGTCCAGCTCATAATATATGAGGTGAATAAAGACTGTAATCAAATTATTTAGTTTGGTTGATCTATAAAAGTTTGCCCAACTTCACTTGTCTATCTTTTTGCCTTAGGCAATATACTAAAAAACTAGCAAATAAATGTCCAACAAGTAATTTCCAACAGTGATGAAGCCAGTTGTCATCAGTTTACACGGTTATATTGGTAATTGGTTAATGAAGAAGACAGAGAAATTTTAAGGTATCCTTTTATATATGATTGAAGTATGTTTGTAGTAAGTCATAATCAGCCGTAGCTCATCAAACAAACGTCATAAATACATGAATACAATCTATCTGTACGTGTATCTGTATTCACATTCTAAGGAACTTTTTATGAGTCATAAATTCCTTTTTTTAGAGTTTTCATCTCAATACTTTGTATTCAAATTGATAAGACAAATCTCAATATAACATTTTTTTAAGTAAGTGTGAAAACTAAAAATGGCTCCCATACACTTATTAGTTATAGGTAAGGTTTTTAAGAAGCTTCTTAAAGTGTGCAATCAAAAAGTTTGGTCAAGGTATTGTATAATATTGTTTTATTATTTTTTAGTTTTAAAAATTGAAAGTTTCATTAATGAAAAGCTATGAAGAAACATGGAAAACCTGACTGTATTATAATAGTTCAACCTTTCAAAACTCAAACATCCATACATATATCTCAAAGTCTGTCTGTGTGTCTACACACTTGCATGTTTGCACATCTGTGCGTATGCGTATATGCATGCCTGCGCGTGTGCGGTTGTGTGCGTATGCGCGTCTACGTGTATGCGTATGTTTGTATGCGTGTAGTTTAGTATGTCTAGCTATATAGCTATAAGATGTTGAAAGCAAAATCTCAAATCATGCTTGATTGAAACTCACGAATATTGCAACTACAGCTTTAATCCAATTGTTTAACCACGGCTCTACAAAGGTTTTTACATTTCATTTCTTATACTATATATTGTATACACAATTTTCTGATTTCACATAATAAATGATGTATTAACGGAAACTCCATGAGATTTATCAAATCGATAAAAAAGTATGCTTTTTTGTTTTTGCTGTACTAGGGCTAAATTGTTTTCTACAAAAATATATCAGGAATAACTTTTTTCAAACTTAAAGTTTGGCGGTTGTATATCAGTTCAGTCTAGTGAAGATGGATTTAAAAACAGACAAGTTCAAGAAATTGGTTAAAAGTCTACTAAGATGCATACTAAAACATCCTTCATGTATGCTTTTAGTAAGCTAAATTCATAAGTAGTGTAATTATATACCTACTGCAAAATAAAAAAGAATGGTTGTAACACTTGGTCTCTATTCTGCTAACCAGTTTTTTAAATTTCCACCTGCAGGCTATCCGATAAAAAGGAAAAAATTTCCGAGCCTTACCGGGCTTGCTTGGGGTTTGTAGACTACTAGCAATCAGCCAGATGATGCTTGAGATTTCATTCAATTTTAATCTACTACTTTAACATATATATATTTATGTATATATATATACATATATATATTTATGTATATATATATATATATATATATATATATATATATATATATATATATATATATATATATTGTGGAGGACGGGACTATACTAAACCATATGTTTGTTCTTGAGACCACATTATGCCTAGTCACTTATGTATATTTCTTAACCTGTTAACTGTTAACCGTAACCTGTTGTATATTTCTTACCCTGTTAACTGTTAACCGTAACCTGTTGTATATTTCTTAATCTATTTCTTAACCGGGTATAATAATACCCTGGTAAAACTGTTATATAATACTACATTTTTGGGCCTGCTTCACAGGCCTGCTAGCACCCCATTATGCCTATTGTCTGGGCCTGCCTCACAGGCCTGATGTGAAACAATGAATGTTATATAATTGTGGGCGGAGCAAATAGTATAAAAGGAGAAGGCATAAGCCAACTCTTTGGGATTCTGCTAACGGATTTTATACTGTCAAGACGAAGTTATACATGTACTGATATACGCTAAATACACTATACTTATTCTTATAAACTGCCTACGTTTGATGCCTGCCTGGTTGGCATAAGGAGGATCCTTCCGCCAGAACTGCTCTGGCTTCGAAACACGAACTGCTTGGAGGAGACACCTAAGGAAGGCTAGGGGTGGGCTACGTTACGATTGGACTGGATCAGAAATGCGATAGCATTGGGGATCAGGCCCTCCAGTAAGTAGTCGGGACCTAAACTAGCCAAGATAGGGTCTCAGAGAGCAGGCCGTGCTAGCCTTCCAAGTGAGCCTGAACTGCGGATACCCAGCCGCGGCCTGACCCGACCACTAGGTGTGTCAGGCAGGCCGGCGAGGGGAAGGCCCAGTGTTCAGACTGCACTGCCTTGCTAGGAAAAGTAAAGCTGGCTCAGCTACCGGGGCCAGACCTTTACACTGGTGGCAGCAGTGGGATCTAATCAACCCACAATGATAACTAGCAAGGCACAATCATGGCAAGACACACTCGTAGCGCGAGACGACCGTGAGTCCCCCAAAGGGAAAGACTAGAGGGTCTAGAGTGATTAACGAATGTGCTAGAGAGGGTGCTTGTGAACCAAGAGGCACAAAGGAATCCGGAGCCACCGGTACCCAGAGAGACATTCAAGGCTCCTGAGTACGATGGGAATGATGATGTGGAGGCCTTCATAAGGCAGTTCAATGATGTGGCTGTCGCCAATGCCTGGGGAGCCAGATCCGCCCTATTACACATTTGAGGAAGGCTGAAAGAACAGGCCAAGGAATGTGGGCATAGACATACACTACAGGCGGTGTTCAACACCCTCCGGGCAAGGTTCGGTATGACCCACAAGGAAGCAAGGTCGGAACTGCAGGGCCTGAGGAAGGAAACCTGCACTACGTTATTCGAGCATGCTGCCCGTATAGAAAGACTTACGGGCATTGTATTCGAGGAGTTGTCCGATGGAATGAGGGAGGAGATGGCAGTGGATACCTTCTGCGGGTCTTTGGGTAACATATACCTACAAAGACATCTTTTGGCAGTACCCACCCCCACCCTGGAGGCCGCCGTGAGAGCAGGAAATGAGTACCTACAGATACGGCCCGAGATGACCATTCGACAGAACCATCCAGCGAGATCCGGGGTAAGGGCAGTCCAGCCGGACGAGCTCGAGCAGGCCATGGAGGAGCAGGCGAAGGTAGAGCAGGCCGTAGTAGTCCGTGCTGCCCCCGACTCGTTGGGTCTACTCCTGACCACGATGGAGGATCTAAAAAAGGAAATGGCCAATCTCAAGAGACCAGTCGGTTACTCACAAGGTCCCCCACAGCAAGTGACTCGGGAAAAAAAATGTAAGGAGATGCTGGGGGTGTGATCAGGCAGGCCACTGGAGGAGGAACTGCCCCAAGAACCAACCCCGTAGCTGCACCACCCAGGGATAGAACCAGGGAAACGCCTACCGCTCGCAGCAGTAGGGCAACCTGCTGGCTGTAATAGGGCACCAAGAACCAATAATTACAAAAAGGTGAGAGGGGCAGGCCGAAGGAAGGCGGAGGTGGACCCGGAAGGCTGGTCCTACCCGGCGAATTTGGTAGCTATCACGCAGAGGCCTCCGGTAGGGAAGGTTCCCACCTACAACCACTACCAGAGCTTAGAAGGCCTAGCCGAAGACGAAGAAGACATGGAGATGGATCCTCGAGTATCGCCGCAGGAGGCTCGACTGGCCCAGAGGCGGTATGTCTGCCAAACCCAAAGGCAAGCTAGACAAAAAGCGACATCAGGAGATGTCGGTAGTCTAGAGGAAGGTACAATCGGGAAAAACTACTCCAAGAGATCTGGACCGCGAGGGTCGGGACCGAGAGCCGATCCAGCATCAGCTGGAGCTCTCGAGAGACCTAAACGCAGATCGGGAAAGAAGGAGAAGTTAATCTCGAGCGAACGCTTCCAAGAACCAGGACGACCTAGGTCGGGGGAAAAAGGCCCAGCCAGTGCTGATCCTTCCCAGAGATTTGGACAGGGTAGATTGGGAGCGAGAGCCAGTTCATCCGGAGCTGAGATTCTCCAGAGATCTATACCCTCCAGATCGGGAGTGGAAGAAGACCCAGCTATGGTGGAGCGATTCCAGAGACCAGGAGGTCGCAGATCCAGGAACGGGTAGGGCTGGTATCGAGCCTACTGCCCCCCAGGATCAGGAGTAGAGGAAGGACGGGAGTCGAATCAAGTCGACCCGCTCCGGGGTAGAGACCCAGGCCAACGCCTGAACCCGGTGTCGGGTCCGACAAGCCGGTACGGGGAGAGCACAATGCCAGCTGCTCTCGAAAAAAGCCTGGCGGACCAGCTCGATGAGAGTCCACCACCGGACAGGCCTGGGCGTCTGCCACAAAAAAGATATTCCAAAGGGGCGCCTAACGACACCTGCGAAAGGAATGAGTTACCAAGAATCGGAGCCTTGGAAAAGCCCCACAAATCTAGCTACTTCTTGCCCGGGAAAATGGAGAGACAGGACCTGCTCTTTCTCATACATACCGGCTGCAATCCGAACCTGTTGTCAAAGAAGGTGTTCGACCAAATGCCAGCCCGGATTAGAGATCAACTGGAGGAAAATGACCGATACGGTCTGATGGCAGGCGGGAGTAAGCTCCAATTCTACGGACTAATCCGACTAACCAGGAGAGTCTGCGATGTACCGATCAAGGAGAACTTCATTGTGAGCCAAATCAGCAAGGACGCCATCCTGAGGATGCCCTTCCTGATCTCACACCGATGTCACATGGACTTCGACCAACCCGTCATCTCCATCGGGGACAGAAGACTCTCCTGTACCGATAGATACGGCAGACTGATGGTGTCGAAGGTACACACCTGGAAGAAGGTCACCATTCCACCATTGTCTGAAGTAACGGTGGCAAGAAGGGTGTCAGCCCAAAATTACGTACCCGTAGGCATAATAGAGGGAGCCGACCCGCACCTTCCGGTGGCACGTAGCCTGAATCAGCCCGGAGACCAGGGTGCAGTGGCCGTGCAATGCCTAAATCCGGGTAACCACCCCATCGAATTGGCGGCTGGACAAGTGATAGGCTTGTACACTGCCATCGGGGCAGAAGATGTGCAGGCCGAACCCTGGACAGAACCAAAAAACTTCAACACCAAAGTAACTGGAGTAGGGTGTACAGCTGTATACGCTGGGGAAGTAGTGCCCGAACATCTAGTCGAGCTCTACGATCAGGCCGTCCGGGGTTGCTCGCACGACCAGGAAAGGCGGAAGTTGGTCGCCTTGCTGGCTAAATACCAGAATGTCTTCAGTAAGTACGAGGGCGATGTGGGGCGGACCGATCTGGTAAAACACAGTATCCCGCTGATAGAAGGAGCCAGGCCCATTAGACAACCTCCCCATAGGTTGGGGCCCCTCAAGGAGGCAGAGGCGGACAGACAAGTGACCGACCTATTGGAAAAGGGCCTGATCGAACCTGCCAATGGGGACTGGAGCTCACCAGTGGTGATGGTTCGGAAGAAGGACGGCGGGTGGCAGTTCTGCGTGGACTACCGGCAACTAAATGCCATCACACAACAGGACGCCTATCCAATCCCAAGAATCGATGAGAGCCTGGATGCCCTGGCTGGAAGTCGATTCTTTAGCACACTAGACCTGACCAGCGGATACTGGCAAGTGCCAATGGACCAGGAAGCCCAGGAAAGATCTGCCTTCACCACCCGAAGTGGGCTATGGAAGTGGAAAGTGCTGCCGTTCGGACTAACATCGGCTCCCGCCACCTTTCAGAGGTTGATGGAATCTGTGTTGCAAGGACTCCACTGGAAGACTCTCTTGCTCTACCTGGACGACATTACCGTCATCGCCACCAACTTTGAAACATACCTGGCTCGCCTGGAAGAAGTCTTCCGGAGGCTGGCAACGGCCAGGTTGAAACTAAAGCCCTCGAAGTGTGAACTCCTCCAGGAGAAGGTGAGATATCTCGGACATGTGGTGAGCCCGCAAGGAGTATCCACTGACCCGGAGAAGATCAAGGCGGTGGCAGAATGGCGAGTTCCACAGAATGTGAAACAGTTACAAGCATTTTTAGGGACGACTGGATACTATCAACAGTATCTGAAGGACTATGCCACTATCGCCAAGCCACTCACTGTTCTGACAGGAAAAGGGAAAGCCTGGCAGTGAGGCAACAAGGAGCAAGCGGCATTCGAGACACTCCGACGGGGGTTGGTCACGGCACCGGTCCTGGGTTATCCCAACCCCGGGAACCAGTTTATCTTGGATACCGATGCTAGTAACGTGGGAGTGGGGGCGGTGTTGTCTCAGAACCAGAATGGTAGGGAGACAGTAGTAGCATACTACAGTAAAACGCTCAGCCCCGCAGAACAGAATTACTGTGTCACCCGTAAGGAACTGTTAGCGGTGGTAAAGGCCGTAAAACACTTTCGACCTTATTTATATGGACAACACTTCCTACTCAGAACGGACCATGCCTCCTTGAGATGGTTGTGCCGACGAAGGGAACCGTCGGCTCAGGTAGCCCGGTGGTTGGAGATCCTGTCGGAGTTCACCTATCAACTGGAACACCGACCCGGGGCCAAACAAGGGAACGCCGACAGTTTGAGTCAGCAAGCCTGCCCGGAGGACTGCCGTCAATGCACCCGCATAGAAGAGAGAGACGGAGGTCCAAGTAAGCAGGCTGTGATGAAGGAAAACCCTAACAAGGTGGCCGCAATCAAATTGCCCGGAGAGCGGAACTTCCGTCAATTGGTACAAAGCCAGATGGAAGGGAACCAGGCCGTGGCCCGAATGTACTGGGCTGTAAAAAATGACCAGGAATTGACGGAGGAAGAACTGACATTGGGAAACAATGAGCTCCGAATCTTACACAGAAGGCGAGAAGCCATTCGGCTATCAACCAACGGTGTCCTGGAGATCCGGCTAATAACGAACGGCCACTCTCGATGGTGCACCCTATGCCCCCGAGCAGACTGAAACCGGGTCATCTGTGAAACTCATTGGCTGGCCCATGCAGGGGTGCACAAGACAACGAAGAAAGTCCTACTAAATCGGTACTGGCCGGGCCTATGTGCAGACATACGTCGCCTGATCAAGACGTGCGAGGTCTGCCAGGTAGCCAAGACCGGGGGAACCACGCCACCAAAAGCCGGCATCGACTCTACGCCGGGTGACCTTGGCAGAAGCTGGCAGTGGATCTGGTGAGACCGATGCCAGAGACTGAGAAGGGGAACAAGTGGATTCGCGTGATCAGTGATCACTTCTCAAGATGGCAGGACGCCATAGCCATTCCGGATGCAACTGCCCCGGTAGTGGCCACGACCCTGGATGAGAGGGTATTCTGCTACTTCGGCCTGCCGGAGGAGTTGCATTCGGACCAAGGAGCCCAGTTTGAATCTAAACTCATGAGTGAGTTGTGCAAGTTATGGAATGTAACCAAGACACGGACTACCCCATACCACCCTCAAGGAAATGGAATCGTAGAGCGAAACAACCGTAGCCTGGGAGACTCGTTGAGGGCCCTACTTCTCCGCCGAGGACCAACAGAATGGGACCTGTTGTTACCCCAAATCATGAGGGCGTTTCGGACCACACCTCACTCCGCCACCGGAGAAACTGCGAACTTCATGATGATGGGCAGGGAGCTGCGTCTGCCCGACCAGCTATCCGAACCAGTAGCCACGGACAACCAAGCCATCCAGCCCTACGTGTTGGAATTGGCCGGTCAGCTAGAAGAAACTCACGAGATTCTCCGGGAGCGCCAGATGAAAGTAAGGGTAGAGGATGAGGAAGAGCGGCCCCTGTTTGAAGTGGGAGATTTGGTGTTGTTGGTGAATAAGCGGCGAAGGAGGGGTGAAAACCCCAAACTCTAACCCAAATACGTGGGGCCGTACACGGTCACCAAGCGTCACTCTAATAATACCTATCAAGTAGAATGGCAGGGTCAGGTGTCCGTTCAGAACGAGAAACGCCTGAAGCCCTCTATTGCATGCCCAAAAGCAGATGGTAGGGCCCCGGCCACCAGGGAACCGGCTCGGCGCCCCAACATGAGAGGAGCTACCGGCAATAGGAGAAGTAGAGAAGAACCGGTCGAGTTGTTGCCTACCCTGGAGTTCCACGCGAGGGAACCCGCTTTCCAACCACCCCTGCAGTCTAGGGACAAAGACCCTCTTCCCGCACCCAGTAAGGGGGAAACGTTCCGGAGGCGACTACTGGAAGCCCTGACGGAGGAGGAGCATCTCCTTCCCGTGGATAGCAGTATTGAGGAAGAGCCCGTCAATGCGCCAGGATGCACAGACCCCTCGGAGTTAGGACAAGATGACCTGGGAGCCGAGTCCGATCCCATGGCCCCCCTCGATCTTCACAAACCGGATGGACAGGGAGAGGAAACGACTATTGAACCACAGGCCCCTGCAGAGACTGAACAGGCAGAACCGACCCCCACCATGAACTCTAGACCGGTTCCGACCGGGGGAGAGACGCAGGTGGAGACGGAGCCCACTGGAACCGACAGACCCGTGGAGTTGAGAAGAGATGGGAGGCCCCGAAGAATTACGAGACCACCCATCCGGTATGGGCAGGCGGTGTGTCACCAGGTCGAACCCGAGAAGAAAGAGGAAGAACAATGCCAATACTCGGAAGAGATTAGAAACACACAGGAATACAGAGAAAGGTATGAGATACTGAGAGCAAGAGTGGAGGACATCGAAAAGCTTCTCGAAAGGGGAGCGTTAGCCTCAACAAAGAAGGGGAATTACAGTACCGAGCATTGAGGGACTCAATGGAAGAGTTAGAGGCAACATTGACCACCAATAGCCAGAACACTGGAACAGGAGAAAGGGAACAGATGGAAGAATTCCAACTCTCAGAAGAGGAGAAGAGTAGCCAAGCAGCCAGAGAGAGATACGAGTTGTTAAGGAGCCGTTTGGAGGACATAGATGAGCTGCTGAAAGAAGGAAACATTGTCCTCGGCGAGGAAGGAGAGTTACAATATCGAACGTTGAAAGACTCTATGGAGGAGTTGGAAAGGGCAATGACTGCAGAGATCCAAACCACCAGAACAAGTGAGAAAGGACGAACGATCTGGAACGAAGGGGCGAAGATCGCAGAGGCCGAAGAAATCTCCGAGAGAGAGAAATTTTCCGGCCAGAGACGATCTGGACCGGTGACTAATGGCGACACAGTTGACCCGGGTCAAGGACGGGGCTCCACCGGAAACTGGCCGCCATTGCGCTCAGTCAACCACAATGCTGCTCCTAGCCAATTCGCATACACGTCATTTCACGACTGCTCTCTGTCCCAGACAGTTCGCAGCTACGTTAGCCACATGAACCCGAGAAGTACCCAGTACGAAGATAAAGAATTGCAGCAACTACTCACAGAGCTTGATGGAATACTTGAGGAGACGGGGACAACAGCCACACAGACAGGCATAGATCCAGAGCGCTGTGTCAGCGTATCTTCAACAAATCCAAAGGCCACACCAATGGCATATAAAGGAACCAAACCAAATCAGAACGATGAGATAAATGTGCGAGTGATCCGGCTAGGAACGACATCAGTCAAGGAAAAGCCGACACGGAGCAGAACCCGGCCAAACGAAAGGACTCTCCCAGGAAAGTTTGGTATACGCCCGAATCCTATAAAAAGAAGGAGGCCGCAGAGGACAAAGAAAAGGGAGAGTGTCGATTATGTGGATTCCAGAATAGAGAAAGCGGGGTGGTGCGACGCCACATCAGGCAACACTTCTGGCAATTTTGGTGCAAATGCAAGAAAAATTCTTCTTCATTTTTTTCTATCTATAAGCACCAACGGACGGAGGAAGACATCAAGAATCACCCGCGCATAGTTTTTTAGGTGGACGAAGAGTCTTTTCAGGAATTCTGCGAATACATCGGGTGAGAGAACCGCCCTTCTTTCGGCACCTGCATGCCGGTCAAAGATGGGAAAGGATGGACGGCAAAGAGAAAAATAGAAACCACAAAACCAACGATTGCCACAGAACCAGGGGCAGATATTCCAAACCTGACAGTCCGAGTACAAAATCGCCAGGATACCAAAGGCAGGGAGGAACCAAGTCGATCCTTCCTCTCGGGATACACTATTCCGAAAAAAATAAAACGAGTAGATACTCAACAAGAAGAGCCAATGTTGGAAATCCATGCCAGCGCGGCGGATAAGGAGGGAATAGTGGAGGAACCAATCACAAAGGTATACAGGCCAACCAGCGGAGAGAAAAAGCCTCACCACTCCAACAAGAGGGAAATCTATCTCCGCCGGGCCGACCGTGAGGAAAAAGAGTACCGGCGATATCAAAGCTTAGCCCGAGCTAGCTACCAAGAGGTACAGCGCTTACGCAACTGTGAAAACCAATATCACTAGGCATCTATGACTCCACCTCGGGTAAATTGTTGACCCAAGGCCAAACAATTGGGGGGGAGTGTGTGGAGGACGGGACTATACTAAACCATATGTTTGTGCTTGAGACCACATTATGCCTAGTCACTTATGTATATTTCTTAACCTGTTAACTGTTAACCGCAACCTGTTGTACATTTCTTAACCTGTTAACTGTTAACCGTAACCTGTTGTATATTTCTTAACCTATTTTTTAACCGGGTATAATAATACCCTGGTAAAACTGTTATATAATACTACATTTTTGGGCCTGCTTCACAGGCCTGCTAGCACCCCATTATGCCTATTGTCTGGGCCTGCCTCACAGGCCTGATGTGAAACAATGAATGTTATATAATTGTGGGCGGAGCAAATAGTATAAAAGGAGAAGGGATAAGCCAACTCTTTGGGATTCTGCTAACGGATTTTATACTGTCAAGACGAAGTTATACATGTACTGATATACGCTAAATACACTATACTTATTCTTATAAACTGCCTACGTTTGATGCCTGCCTGGTTGGCATAAGGAAGATCCTTCCGCCAGAACTGCTCTGGCTTCGAAACACGAACTGCTTGGGGGAGACACCTAAGGAAGGCTAGGGGTGGGCTACGTTACGATTGGACCGGATCAGAAATGCGATAGCATTGGGGATCAGGCCCTCCAGTAAGTAGTCGGGACCTAAACTAGCCAAGATAGGGTCTCAGAGAGCAGGCCGTGCTAGCCTTCCAAGTGAGCCTGAACTGCGGATACCCAGCCGCGGCCTGACCCGACCACTAGGCGTGTCAGGCAGGTCGACGAGGGGAAGGCCCAGTGTTCAGACTGCACTGCCTTGCTAGGAAAAGTAAAACTGACTCAGCTACCGGGGCCAGACCTTTACAATATATATATATATAAATATGTGTTGCCTATATATACATGTATATTGCCTATATATATATATTGCCTATATATATTTATATATTGCATATACAGTCAAACATGGATAACTCGAACTTCACGAGACCGAGCGAAAGTGTTCGAATTATCAGAGCGTTCAAGTTATCAGAGCACTGTCACAAGTCCATGTATTTATTTATTTATTAAAAGATACATGTACATATACAGACTATAATATAAATCAAAAGCACAAATGGCTTGTTTCAAATTAAATGCTTCTAATGTAAAGTTTAAAACGTTTTTATCAAAAAGTATAGAGATTTTTTTATCACTTGAGATTGGTTTGTTGTTTGAGATGATGTTATTGCCAGGACGTTTTTTAGATTAAAATTGGCAAAACTTGATCACTGTTGAAATGCTCAGAAGAAAAGACATCTTTTTCTATTGAGCGTTTTAACCAAGATCAATTTTGTCGATTTGTCTTGAAGTTTATGCGAAGATCACCTCACTTTCCCATGCTTCCGAAAGGCGATTGCTAAGCGGATGTTTGGTAAAAATCAAAATTCACTAAACCTTTAGAAAATTTGTTGACAAAATATTTTGCCGACGGTGGTAATAACGACGCCGATGATTTATGAAAAGTTGAGGTTTACCTCTATGACTTGGAATAAAGTGATTTTCTAAAGCGATAACAACTGTCTCGGTAGCCGTTGGGCAAAAAACTACTCGAGTTAACAGAGTTGAGGTCGAGTTATCTATAGCAATTTATCATTGCGTGGGAACGGACCAAAGAAACCGTTTGAGTAAACCATGTGTTCGAGCTATCCGTGGGCGAGTTATCCATGTTTGACTGTATATATACGCACATATATATATACGTATATATATATATACGTATATATATATATACGTATATATATATATACGTATATATATATATATATATATATAATTGACTATAATACTTAAGCATTAACAATTATTATATATATTATGAAGGTAATACATGAGGTTGATTAGTTGTCTGGATTATGTTGCCGATCAGCAGTAGTACTTGTATCTCCAGGAATATATGTATCTGCAAGTTAGAGGAGAAAGCATGTTAAGACCTGCCATATATACACATTTTAGTGTTGTTTTTATTGTTTTCATTTCTGTGTCTAGCTACAGCGACTAAACTGTAACAATGAAAAGTCCGTATCAAAATGGGTTTGATCTCGGAACTAGTGCAACATTTATAGCCCAACTGTACATTTTCATAATCGCACTTTCGCTTGAATCCAAGAGTTTTAGCTGTGATCAAGTTTTGTTAATTTTAGTGTCAAAACATTCTTACCTTCTTATGCATTAAAGACAATTTCCCTCAATGAACATGCATTGTTTTCATGAAACTAGATTAGGAATTCGCTTTGAAAATTGCTTTGAAAAAACCCTGTGAAGTAACGGATTAAAATTAAAAGATCAAAAATTAGGTCGAGATTGAAAGAAATCTCAAGCATCATCTGGCTAATTGCTAGTTATCTAGAAATTACAATTAAGCCCAGCAAGGCCGAGGCGTTCTTTTACTTAAATCAGATAGCCCGCAGGTATGTTTAAGAAACTGTTTCTCAGAACAAAAACAAAGTATTAAAATCAAGTATATTATTCTGACCTGGTAGTTGGCACAGAGCATATACCTGTGAGACTCAAATCAAGTCAGCCATAGAATATGATATTTGGTTCAAAAAGTTATAGGATCATCGCTTCTAAAAGGTTATGTAGTCAAAAGTGACATTTACGTAAAGTGAAAATGACACTCTATAAATGCATACCGGAGTTGCACGATCTACCTGTTGTAGTCCACCTGGGTGAAAACAGATTGCCTGTCTGTATCATGGTATTCTTCTCACAGGCAGTTTGGTTTTGATGAAAGCTACCACTATTACCATGAGTGATATGTATTGGTTGGAGAAAATAGGACAACTCCATCCCTCATCCTTTCAGTCTTTTTCTTTTGACTGACTCAAACTATTAGAGCGAACAGAGCTATTAATAGAGTTATGTAACTTAATTAGCTAATAAAATAATACAATAGAGTTATTCACAGAAGCTATTCAACAGAGTTATTTAGTGAAGGTATTTAATAACATTAGCTGATCCTTAAAGTTATCTGACAGAGTTATACACTGGATTTATGCGATAACGACATTACCGTTATACCATAGAGTTATACAATAGAGATATATACTAGAGTAGAGCTGAGCATGGGCTGAACGAACAGACACACTTTAATTGATTTTAGATAAATTTTAAATAAACATATCTACGGACCTAATGTTACCTTTTTAGTCAATAGAGGTATAAATAAACCAGCATGAATCAAAACAAGAAGAGACAACTCCTTGAATATATTTTTCCTAAAATAAAATTGAATACAAAGGTTTCTCCCTAAATAATGCAGAGGTGTAATGTTAATGCACTGATAAGTTATTCTCCTTATTAAATTGAGAGAAAATAAATCACATGAACAATAGAAAGAATAAATTTTAAAGTTTAAATAAACTATGAGAAAAAATAAAAGCAACTGTGGAGGTTTTCAAACTTTTTCAAACTGCTGTAAATTTTAAATTTCATATAATGAAACAAGTGTTTGGTTGAAATAAGTTAGGAAGAAAAATAAAACTCCAAAGCTGTTTGGTGAAGGTAAGTGAATGTAATTGGGAAATCATGTACAAGTAATGTCTAAATATAGTCTGTTTTGCTACGATTACCATAAAAAAGTATATGATATACAGTTATATGATTTCACTTCATTTCAGTGTTGGAATCATAGGGCGAAAATATCGTGTAGATGTATAGAGTGGTATAGAAATCCATAGTAATTATCTAATGCAATCACTGTGCGGTGAAAACCGTCAAAATCTTCATCATTAAAAATAGTAGCAAAACAATATCTTAACCTTAGTAACTATAGTTACCTAAAATGACTTTGGTACATTTTGTGGGTCTTTTGCACAAAAATGTAACATTACATTGTACTACAGACAGATTTCTCCTCTTCAAACAGACGAGTAACATAAACACTGAATCTAACTTACATTGTATTTGAATTTAGCAAATGCATTTTAGTATGCATGTTTTAGTATGCATTTTAGTAAACTTTTAATGACATTCGTATAACATATTCCTTTGCGAATCTGTTTTTACTATACTGAACTGATATACAATCACCAAATTATTATTTCGAGAAAAACTATTGCTGATATCATTTTGCGGAAAGCAAAGTAGCCCTAGTACGGTGAAGATAAAAGAGCATATTGTTTCATAGAGCTGGTAGAGCTCATAGAGTTTCAGTTAATATGACATTTAGTATGTGCAATTGGAAAAGTGTATATACAGTATAATTACAGTAAGAGCAATGAATCATAAAAGCCTTTGTAGACTCGTGGTCAGACAATTGGATTATAAACCTGCAGGTTCATTCTTCGTGAGTTTAAATCTAGCACGATTTGAGAGTTTAATTCCAAGATTTTCATAGCTATAGCTATACATATCGGACTACACACATACACAGATGCGAAGACGCGCAGACAAACAGACAAACTTTGAGATTTATAGATGTAGATGTTTGAGTTCTTGAAAGTTTAAACGAATTCAATATTGTCGTATTTTCCAGCTTTCTACATAGCCTTTTACCAACTAAACTTTCAATTCTTCTAGTTAAAGATTAAAAAAACAGTTGAACAAAAGCTTGACCCAACCTTTTGATTGCATAATTGTACAAGCTCCATAATAATCACACCCGTAGCTAGTGTGTTTATGTAAGTCATTTTTAATTTTTACACCTATTTAAGGAAATGTTATATTGAGATTTGTCTTATCAACTTGATTAAAAAATATTGAGATGAAAACTCTAAAAAAAGAAATTTGTGATTGAAAAAAAGTTCCTTAGAATGTGTATACAGATACACATACAAGTAGATTGTAGTTCCTGTATTTATGGTGTTTGTTTTGATGTGTTACAGCTGACTATGACTCACTACTTCCATACTTCGACCAGATATAAAAGGATACCTTAAAATTTCCATGTTCTCTTCATTAACAATTTACCAAAATAACCTTGTAGACTAATTAGAACTGACTTCATCACTAATTTAATTCACATGTTTTACATTTATTCGCTAGTTTTTAGTTTATTGCCTTAAGCAGAAAGATGAGCAAATGAGATTGGACAAACTTTTATAAATCAACAAAACTAAATAATTTTATTGCAGGCTATATTCACCTCATAGATATGAACTAAACACAAAAACAAAATTCTGCTAAAATGTGCTGTATGAGTTATTGTAATTTACAAGAATGATTCAGCCACTTTTTCTCATTTCAGTATTTTATTTATTGCAGGAAATAATGACCAAGCCAGCTTAGACTAATGTTTGTTGATAAAACACACCAAATAGTTGGCTCACAGGCTACAATCAAATTTACGCAAAGAGGATAACAATTTATAACTTATGGCTGATTTGATTTCTGTTAAAGCTGCTTTAACTTACAGTCATAACCTGATGTATGAGCTTAATGTGTTCTGGAACTGAGCTTGGATGTTGATTCACTTGTATATTAAGGCAGCATTTTGTATATAAATTACTAAATACAAATTAATCCATACCTATGTTCTGCCAAAAATCGCCTAAAACAAGATATTACGACGGAAAATGTGATTTCAACTATGGTTATTCAATACCTACACTCACTAAAAGAAACAAATATCTATTTATTGGTTATTATCTGTAATAAAATGTAACATGCTCTGTACAGTACGGTATGGAGTTTGGTACATTAGACTTTTGTGAAGCTACATAGCATCACATAAAAGTTAAACTTAACTATGATTAAGTTTAGTAAACACACACTTAAAGTTAAGTTTTAGTCTTATACTAAACATGGCTCTAATTGTGCTTTTATTTTCCCTATTCATGATATCCTTTCCAGCTGACCGCTTTTTAGCTCAATTTGCTATAATCTATAGCTGGTCTTTTTCAAAGCTTTTTTAATATGCTGTGCCGAGGTGCAAAAAACAGAGGTGTGCTGCTGTCAAGTGCAGCCTTTCATATTTAGAGCATGTTAGTATTTAAAAATTGGCTCGTATTGTGAGGCCGAATTTTGCCATAAAGTTTGCTTGTATTTAGAACTTCTAGTTAAAGTAGGTAATAGTATGTCAAAGTATGACTATACTCTAATTTGTAGTTTTCAATTTTCGGAGATCATGCTGAGCCCATTAGCAGTAGTAGGTGATGAATTACTGTATAATAAATTACACAAAAAATTGCTTAGTCTAAGATCCAGTGTTTATAGAATCAGAAGACTACAAAAATGAAAACATCAGTCGTGCACAATGTTTTAGAAAATGAAGGATCTCTTGGCTGCCTGATATCAAACCTTACTATCAGAGAATTATTTTATTGATTTTAAAACCAACGCACCAGGCAATGCAGTTTCAGCATGAAAAATTTAACTAGGAGTTAATTTATTGTAAACCTGCACAAGAAAGTTGAGCACCATCTCATCCATTATTCTGACTGACTGACGTCACATTGAAATAGACCCGACTTTCCATTGATATAAACAAATATCAAGGGAGATTCTGAGCCAAAGTTTTGTAAAAATCAATATTTACCAGAATCATTTATTGCTAGGTTTTTGTATAGCTGTGAAAGATTATTATGAAGTTTCAATACAGTGATAGCCTAGAGACACCTGAGCGTGCCGGTGCTGAACCGTTACCGTGAGCCAAGAGGCACATCAATTTTTTTATAAAGCACTATATAGGAGTGATGGTTGTATGACGCCTTATGTCAAGTCCTGTTGCTTATGAAACAACAGTAAAGCAAGACCAATGCCTATGCACAAGCGTAAAGCCATCATTTATTAAGGCCATTTCTATGGTGCAAAGACAGAGCATCGGATGGGGTTTTATTTTTAAACAGTGACACTGAATCACAACAGAATGAGAGCAAAAGGGTTGTTTTAATGGAAGCATCCCAGCATTATTTGGAGTTGTATCACTACGCCATCATTTTAAGAAACCTAGTATTTGAGGCCACTAAAAATATATAGAATATTAGGAAATGTTTATTATTGACACATAAGCAGCAAGTTGCTTCAACTTACAGCGTTAAAATATATTTATACATTAGAATTGATTGTGAAACTTAGATTTTGCATAAAACATAATTGGTGCAGCAAAATGCCTCACAAATATCATATAAATGTAACTAATTCTGATAAAATGATAAAAGCAATTTTTGTTGTAAAGTTGGCATGTCAGAAACATGAAATGGTTCAGCAGAAGCATACATACACAGACTGATACTATTGTTAGCAAACAACTACAACATACCAAGTTTTGTTTGCTCTATATCAACAATAATTCTTTTATTATCTGAATCTTAAAAATGAAAGAATATACTTTAAAAGTTTTTCTCCAAAATTATTATGTTATAATAGTAGCTTTGAGATTTATCTTATGTTATTGTCTCAATATTTGACTTTGCTACCAGTATACTTACTCTAGATAAATAGTGAAATAATACATATTATATATTAACAGTTCATCAGTTGATTTTGTTGAACCATGCAATCATTTTACCAGATACAAGCGAAAGCTTGAACTTAAATTAGTTCTCACAGTTGATGCAGCGATATTATTTATAGCCTATTGGTTACTACCAGCCAAACACTTCTAGCTCCCGCAGCCTCAACTCAGCATCGATACCGACAGCGGTGACTCGTACAAACCTCTCGTAGAGTCTCTGAGTGCAGTTCATGGTGAACGCATCACCTGGAGGCTGACCTTCATTGTAAGCACACAAGTACTTGTCACCTTCATCAGTCAAGTCACTCTCTTGTTCTCCAATTGTAACTCTGACATTGGCAAGGTTGTCATCTACATAATCATCAATAGTCAATGTGAACTTGTTGCGGAATTATACAAACAGTTAAAATACAACTGCATTAGTTGAATCCCCGACAATGCTCAAATTATAAAAAAGCTTTTGCACAGAAACCTTTCATTATTTAACACATAACAACAATTACCATTTTAAAGCGGTTAAAATCAGTTAAGAGAAAAAATAATACAACTATAAAGCCGTTTAAATGTAAATGTGAAATAATTGACAAGTAATGGCTAGATAAAGTCTGTTTTAAAAACAGCGTGCAAGTCAAAATCAATCAAGTGAACACAACAGAATATTAAAAACTCTTTAAAACATTTTTGAAAGAAGTCTGAATTATAAAATACTACTACTTTTTTTTTCTGACCAACTAACTTCAGCTTTAAATCACCTGATTTCTCTCAATTTAAAATAAGTTGCTTAAAGTATCGGATAAGAATTACATTTCATGTTTGCATTAGCAAAATAATCAACTTTCTAGATGGGCAGAAAGTTTTTCCTAAATAATTTTAGTTAGCTCAAATAAGTTACTGGTACTTCTAGCAAGTAAACCTAATACCTTTTCTGAAGGCTATTACTATCGCATACTTTTTGACCATTTGACAGAAAAGTGAGCAAATATTTAATTCTAATATTTAATATATATATATATATATATATATATGTATATATTTGTACTTCAGTTGATAAACTCACTCCTTATCCAACTGTTACAAATGTATAGCAACAATAAAAAAACGTATTTTTAATGTTTGATGAATTTAGTTACTACTTAACTTTTATATCTCTCTCTAACATTTGCTTTATTATTAATAATAATTATTTGCATCATTTAAAAAGATTTGAAACTCAGTTCATTTTTGTATGTAAAAGTTTAGCTGTAATTTATTTAGTTTAGTTTAAACTCTAAAAGCCAGACCATCGTATCAACATGAAATAATGGATCATAATAATCCCACGACCAAACGAGCGGAGTAAAGTTTGAGAGTTTTTATGATAAATGCATGTGCACACAATTTACGAAAATTATTCATCAACAATGAGATGAACCCTTGTTTTGAAATCTCATCAACAAATTCAACCATCGTTTAGTAGAGTCGTTAAAGTATAATAACGATACAAAACACATACAAACCTATTTAAATATGTTACCAAGTCTTTGTAAACCGTCGTTATTATCTTAAAACTTACCCATCTGATCGGATTATACACAAATAGACAGATTTATTTGGACGAAAATTGCCACAAAACGCTTGAAAAGCTCGGTTTAGTAAAAGCTAAAACCGAAAATTGAACTGCCAATAAAGCCGTGCCACAGATAGTAGAACTATTTAGCAGTGCGCATTTCACGAGAAAATCTTGCTAATTTCACCAGTCTATGGCCTTGTTTACTTGTAATTGAATTTATTCGAATGTTTCTGAAATAAAAGTAGACCGTTTGAGGCGTAGACCGATTTACAGGTACGAAATTGTGGTACACAGTTTATCAGCCTATGTTTTTTGTCCAATCACCAAAGGTTCCATTGAACTATTTAAAATTTTAGCCCAAGTTCTTTACAACTTATGTACAAGCTAGGGCCAAACTACAATGCCCCTTTATGACGAGGCATTCTTCTCGATCTAGCATGGGGTTTGACAATACACAAGAGTCAACGTCCTACCACGGCTAAAGCTGTCATTGATATAGGCCACCACGTAATGACCGCTGGAATATCGTTTGTTGCTCTCTAGAGTTTGAAACATCAATGACTTAATGTACTTGTAAACAACTTCGCTAGGATGCGCATCACTCGATTAGCTATTAATGACCAAATCTTACAACGCAAAAGAGAGGAGACTAGACTGCGCGACATTCAACAGATACTGTATAGCCTACTTATAACAGATAATGTAATATCAACAATTAACCAATTACTTGTATACCTGGTTTCAAGCCAACATTACCTCCAAAATAAATTATTAGTTGTACCTTTTTAGAGTCGTGCTCCCTCAAATTTATTTTATATCATCTCAAACAAATCTCATTTTCACTATACTCTGTCAATTCCTGCTGCAAACTACTTTTTCAACAATCAACAGTACCCTTTCTTTTTTCCATTATCACTTTGGTCGTGGGCTGTATGACAGTGGAATTTCTAGTATTATTAATTGTGAGTTTGAATAGCCTGGAGCGTGTATTTTGAAAGTTAAAGCCAAGTTACAATTAAAAATATTTTGACTAAATATGATCATGATATATAATTCAAACAAAAGTTAAAAAAACCATATCAACATGAAATAATTGACAACAATAATGTTACTAATTGTGAGTTTGAAATGTCTGGAGAGTGTACTTTGAGAGCTAAAACCAAGTTACAGTTAAAAACTTTTAGCATGATTGTACTATATAATTCAAACTCAAATTAGAAAAAAAATCATTTTAATCTTTTTGGCTGATATTTATTTTCTGTATAATTATATATTGAACCAGCATCAACAACAAGAAGTGCAAAATTTCAAAAGAGCTAATTGTAACTTGTCACTTTTTGCTTTTACTCAAATATTCGTAGCATGTCTCAATTACGATTACTTCTCTCTACAACTATCACAACATTATATCATCACAAAAATTTTATTCCCATAAGCTTTTGAAAATAGTGAGAACTGTCCAAAAATCTTTAAAATAAAATTTTTAAGGATATCTTATGTTAATAATGGGTAGTAAATACTTTGAGCGATAAGAACCATCTTATGTTCCTCTTCCACAAAAGCTGTCAATGGCGAAAGTCTAGCAGACATTTTTTTTTCAACTAAATGCTTCATATTTTAATCAAAAGATGTGTTGGTTTGTGCTACAATAATAAAAATGAAGTGTATTAATGACTCAAATGAACTACCACAACAAGTTTAAGGAGGTAAGAACTGCGTGCTAAACAAACATAGTTGATGTAAAACACATCTCATGTTAGCAAACTGTCTTCGAGCAATTAGAGAAAAGGACTAGATTGATGTTAGAGACAGTTTTCCATGACAATGGGTACACTGCAGGCTGTCTCCATAGCTTATTGAAAGCTCGTTGTAATTACTGTCATTATTAAATTATTCAATTATAGTTACCTGACTCCTCATTCATAGCTTGATCATAAATCTTTATTCAATTATAGTTACCTGACTCCTCATTCATAGCTTGATCATAAATCTTTATTCAATTATAGTTACCTGACTCCTCATTCATAGCTTGATCATAAATCTTTATTCAATTATAGTTACCTGACTCCTCATTCATAGCTTGATCATAAATCTTTACAGAGTGAATGCAGTGAGCAATGGTAAAGTCAAGTTGAATCCATGGAGAATAATCCCACAGAGATACAGCGAGGTTGCCCCAGCTGATGACTTTGTTGCCATCAATAGCAGCGTGAGATCCAAAACTGATATGATCTTCATAATATAGAGATGAAATGGAAGCGGTTACATCACCTGTATGAAAAGGATGTGCAATTTCAATATTTTCGGATGCAGAGGAACGAATATAGATGTGTAAATATTTAACACCTATAGATGAACAGTGACAAAAAACACCCTTGTATACATGTACAGCAACTCTACGAAAATGTCTATATTGGACCAAATGAATATAGAACTTTGAGCTTAAAGTAACTTAACCTTGTATGAAAGTAAAATTTGGTTTTACCAATCTGCATAAACATACTTGAAAGCAATTGGTTTCTTTTTTGGTAACTTTTGTTGCTACTATTCTACTGCAATAAACGCTAGTAGAAATATTATATACTCATTTTTATACAATCACATAATAGAATCATATACCACAAGCTAGGCTGAAAACTCAACCATTAGCAGTAAGTAGACTGTTTAGTTAAATACGTACTTCTGAATGTCTGTACCAACTCCACCAGCTGTTTAAACTCAGGTTGCCACAGTAACAGAAGAAACTCCCTCCAGTGTTTACACAAAGTGCCTGGCCACACAACCCTTTTTCTCCTTGACATTCATCAATATCTAGAGGTGCATAACACAGCATATCTAACTAAAATTACTAGCCGCTTTAAAATGTTCACTCATGATGACTGATAACAGCTCTATTTAGCATCCTACCACAAGAACAGCTCTTGTCCATCTCCATGACAACGGCAAAGGCAAACTCTGCTGTCAATACTGTAAATCCTTGTGTCCTTGTGCGCAAACATAAACTTTTTTTCAAAATTTGATGATAGGCTAAAACTATATTTAATCAATATGATGCCAGAAATATCAGCTTTTCCATTTGTGAAACAAGGTTATTGTTTGCAGTCACTGTTGTACGATACCTCTAGCACTTGATTCCATTTGTATGGTAGCTTTTTGGAAATGCAATAAGAGTAATTTACATGTAATAGAGTAATTCACATATAATAGAGTAATTCACATGTAATAGAGTAATTCACATGTAATAGAGTAATTCACATGTAATAGAGTAATTCACATGTAATAGAGTAGTTCACATGTGATAGAGTAATTAACATGTAATAGAGGGATTCACAGGTAATAGAGTAATTCACATGTAATAGAGTAATTCACATGTAATATAGTAATTCACATGTAATAGAGTAATTCACATGTAATAGAGTAATTCACATGTAATAGAGTAGTTCACATGTGATAGAGTAATTAACATGTAATAGAGGGATTCACAGGTAATAGAGTAATTCACATGTAATAGAGTAATTCACATGTAATAGAGTAATTCACATGTAATAGAGTAATTCACATGTAATAGAGTAATTCACATGTAATAGAGTAGTTCACATGTGATAGAGTAATTAACATGTAATAGAGGGATTCACAGGTAATAGAGTAATTCACATGTAATAGAGTAATTCACATGTAATATAGTAATTCACATGTAATATAGTAATTCACATGTAATAGAGTAATTCACATGTAATAGAGTAATACACATGTAATAGAGTAATTCACATGTAATAGAGTAATTCACATGTAATAGAGTAATTCACATGTAATAGAGTAATTCACATGTAATAGAGTAGTTCACATGTGATAGAGTAATTAACATGTAATAGAGGGATTCACAGGTAATAGAGTAATTCACATGTAATAGAGTAATTCACATGTAATATAGTAATTCACATGTAATAGAGTAATTCACATGTAATATAGTAATTCACATGTAATAGAGTAATTCACATGTAATAGAGTAATACACATGTAATAGAGTAATTCACATGTAATAGAGTAATTCACATGTAATAGAGTAATTCACATGTAATAGAGTAATTCACATATAATAGAGTAATTCACATGTAATAGAGTAGTTCACATGTGATAGAGTAACTCACATGTAATAGAGTAATTCACATGTAATAAAGTAATGCACATGTAGTTCAGGTTCTATTTACTTTTTGTTACTCTCATTTCTGCATCATTTCCTGTGTATTGTCACAAGGCTTTCCAAAATGTAAATAACCCAAAGTTACTCATTATCATCTTATATTGTGTCTATATTTTTTATATATCACTCTTTATTGTTGCTTGACAGTACACATTTATATCTAGCACAAACAACAATTAAATAATTTTCAAATATTCTACTTACTGCTATAAACAGAAGATGAAGGACTCTTAGTTCCATTCTTTTCAACTGCAGAAAGTTGGGACACTTTACAAACTCTGGTCTGTTTATCAAATTCAAAAGAGTAGCAATTCTTTTCAAGAACAGACAGACACTGAATATTGCAGTCAATCACACTGACAGCTGCTGTCTCATTGCTGACCTCCACAAGGGCTCCTTCAGGTTTTTTTTTATACGCTCCCAAATTTACTCTTCTGCTTGACTGAAAATTATTTTATGCATACTTCAAAACAAGCCTCACAAAATATATGATTTATAGTTCTATGGTTAGAAAATTTTACACTATCAAATTGCAGGTATCACGGTGATAATTGTGATGTAGCTGTCAGCCCTTTTTCTAAAAAAAACTACAAATAGTTTTATAATAACGTTTAGCACCTGCTTTTGTAGCACAAAGCTACTATTGAAAATACTATATGAATGCACTTGAACGACTGAATCTATCTGTTTTTTTTTGCTGCAAATATTGTTACTGTCTTTTTACCAACAGTTGAAGTGAATGTATTACAAGCAACATACTGTAAATCAGGTTTTGAAACCAAGTGGGTTTACTCAATAATTCTTAAGTTAAAATACTGCATTTTTTTTGAGCTCATTCTCTCCGCAGCAAAGCATTCTATGATATATTCAAATTAAACAAATAATTAACCGCTTGTTTAAACAGCATGAGTGAGTAATTGATCTGCCGTGTTTACTTTGTAAAACAGTAAGTAAATGAATTACCATAGAAAATTGATTGTAAATAATAAGTTATTTTATCTATGTAAATGTTTTTGATCAGATTTTTGTTGACATAATCAAATTATCATACAATAAAGCAGGAATGACCTTAACTCAAACAAGTTTAGTGAAGGAAGTATGTGTCTCTTCAAGATACTCACAATCAAAAACAACAAATTAAACATTTGCTTACCAACAGGTACAGTCATACCTCGACGCCTGAGCTTAATACTTTCTGGGACTAAGCTCATATGTCAATTTATTTGCATACTTTGTGACCCTAATCAGAAACTGTGAATTTACCTTTAATAAATTTAGCTAACTAGAGCCACATATTAATGCTTTGTCAAACTTACTTAAAAGATTTCATCTTTTTTATTATCGGTTTCCGGTTAGTTGTGTTTTGTGTTTAAACTCATATGTCATTTTACTTGCATATTAATACACTATTTCTTTTATAAAAAATCTAATTGCAAATTGGTATGTTAGTTTGCTGAAAAAATGGGATATTAAGGCAAAAAAATAGTGGTTTTAGTTGTTCTATTCAGTATATGCACTAAAAAGTAACAAATACCCATTTAGCTGCTAAGGTTTGCAATATAATGTAACATCATAACGTGCAGTGGGTGCTTTTACTTTTGAGAGAAATATTGCGGATACGAGCCGTCTCAAAGAGACGTGAGAGCAATGCATTTTGTGCATTAACATTTTGTGACCCTAAATAAAAAAGATTTTAAAATTAACTTCAATAAATCTATCAAAATAAACACCCTCATGAAGCTGAATTCTGTTTTTTCACCAAACTTACTTTATTTTTTCATCTTATTTTTAGTATGTTTTTTTTGGTTAGCCGTGTTTTGCGTCACGCTCACTATAATTTTAAACAACATTTTAAAAACTTTTTTTAACTGAGTCGAGCAGAAAAACCGAGCGATGCTGTTCTAAAAAAGTGGCCTCTTATGTAATTAGACATATATTGGCCATCAACAACCAGCTCACATCTCAAATATTACTCAGACCTCAAGGAAGTAGTATGCTGAAAAGTCAACTCATATCTCGAGTTTCTCACAGTGTTGGAGCTCTCGTATGTAGAGCTATGACTGTAGTTGTATTCTGAATGAGTTAGCATTTAAAACATGAACTACTGTCTCTGCTGTATTTTTTTTAAATTCAAAGGAGGATTAGTAAACACTTGACTCACTTACCACAAGAGAAATGCCGATAAAGGTGAGAAGAAGTAATATACAGATCTGTATGAACTTCATGACTTCTATGTGAAGCCTAATAAGTAAAATACACAATGGTCGAAATATAGCAAACATATTCAACATAGAGTGAAACCTTGCCAGAAATGCATTTATGAAATAATGCTGTAAAATAAATTAACCATCAAAGACTTTAATAGTATAATACACAAACTCAACATGAATTGCTAGAAATAGACATGAAGTAGCTAGTACTTAATAATTTTGTAATTCCATAATCTATTTAATGAATATCCTAAAAGTAACTTACTCGTGCTTTCTAATGTTCCTATTCTGCATTGAGGCTGGGGGAGCTACATGTGTTTGGCCAGTACTAAGAGGCTATAACTAAAATTGCTGTATTAACTGTCAGAACTAACTCAACTTCAAGCTTCAGTTTACATCTGGTCAAATGATTGTACGGTTTAACAGTTCATTATCTAACTACAGTAAGTATAGCAATAGCAAAATTATCTCTTGAGACAGAATAACATAAGATAAATTTTAAAGCTACTAATAAGACATAACAAGTTGAGAGATACCAATTAAGATTTTCAAAGATACCAATTAGTAGGCTATAACGAGTTAAAAGCGAAAGTTTTAAAGTAGCTCATTTCATAATTCGAGATTCACATATTAAAATATTTAATATTCAAAAATTTAATTATCAGGTAATAAAAGACTTATATATAAATGGTATATAATATGATATTAATTATTTTATTTTTATCATTATTTGACTATCTAGCTACAATAAGCACGTCGGTAGCAAAGTCAAATTTTGAGACAACACATCATGAACTATATTTCAAAGTTACTAATAAGTATAACGAGTTTGAAAAAAGTTTTAAAGTTTCTTCTTTCAGTTTTAAGATTCCGATAATAAAAGATTTTAAGATTCAGATAATAAAATATTTTAATATTCAAATAATAAAATATTTTAATATTCAGATAATAAAAGACTTATTGTTGATATAGAGCACACAAAACTAGGTATATTGTAGCTTTCTGCTAGCAGTACTACTAGTCCGTCTAAAAACTCATATGCTGACTTATACCATGTTTCCTGTTTCGGATATTTCAATTTTACAACTAAAATTGCTTTTTTCTATTTCATCAGATTTAGTTACATTTATAAAATATTTGTGAAACATTTTGCTACAGCGCTTATGTTTTATGTGAAATCAATGTTACATAATCAATTTTAATATATAAATGCATCTTAACAGTGTAAGTTAAGGCAAGTTTGTTGCTTATGTGCCAATAATAAATATTTCCTAGTGTTCTATATATTTTTAGTTGCTTCAAAAACTAGGTTTCCGTAAAATGATAGCGTAGTTACACAACTACATATAATGCTAGGATTCCGCCATAAAACAACCTTTTTTGCTCTCATTCTGTTGTGATTCAGTGTCACTGTTTCAAATGAAAACCCATTTGATGCTCTATCTTTGCACCATAGAAACAACCTTAATAAACAATGGCTTCACACTTGTGGGTGGGAGTTGGTCTTGCTTTTCTGTTGTTTCATAAGCAACAGGCCTTGACATAACGCGTCATACAACCATCGCTCCAATCTAGTGCCTAATGAAAATATGATATGTGTCTCGGCCCAGGGTAGCAGTTGAACACTGGCACGTTCAGGTGTTGCTATGCTGTCTTGAAACTTCATAATAGCCCTTCACAGCTCGAGAAAACTTGGCAATAAATATTTCTATTAAAAATTGATTTTTTCAAAACTTGTGCTCAGAATCTCTCTTTGTATTTGTTTATATCAATGGAAAGTCTCATCTATATTGATATGACGTCAGCCGGTCAGAATAATTGATGAGAAGGTGCTCAATTTTCTTTTGTAGGTTTAAAGTAAACTTACTTCTAGTAAAACTTTTCATGCTGCAAACTTCATTTTCTAGTGCTTCTGTTTTAAAATCAATAAAATAATCCTTTGATGCATATTATTGATATCAGGCAGCCAAAAGATCCTTCACTTTTTGACATGTGCACTTCTAATGTCTTCATTTTTGTAGTTTTCTGATTCTATAAATATTTGATCTTAGACCAAGCAAATTTTGGGTCAATTACCATACAGTAATTCATCACCTACTACTGTTAATAGGGCTTAACATGGTCTCGCAAAAGTGGAAAATTACAAAATAGAGTATAGTCATACCTTGACAAAGGCCTACTATTGTCCAATTTAACTAGAATTTCTAAATACAAGCGAATTTTATGGCAAATTTTGGTCTTACGATATGAGCCAAATTTGAAATACTAACATGCTCAGAATATGAAAGGTTGCACTTGACAGCGGCACTCCTCTGTTTTTTGCACCTCTGAACAGCATATTAAGAAAGCTTTAAAAAGACCAGCAAAAATACAACAAAAGTGAGCCAAAAAGCCCTCAGTTGGAAAGGTTATGATGAAAAGTGAAAACAAAAGCACAATTAGAGCCAAGTTTGGTAAAACACTAAAACTCAGTTTTAAGTGTTTGTTTATTAAACATAATTAGTTTAGGTTAAGTTGAAATTTTTTGTCATTTAATGTCATTTAATGTAATTTAGTCTAATTTACCAAACTCCCCACAGTATTGTACTGAGCAGTGTTACATTTTATTGTAGATCATAACCACTAAATATGCTTTTTTCCTTTAGTGAGTGTCTGTATTGAATTACCATAGTTAAAATCACGTTTTCAATCATAATATTTCTAAAGCGAAAACAACCGTTTCGGTAGCCGTTGGGCAAAAACAGTTTGAATTAACAGTGTTGAGTTCGAGTTATCTATAGCAATTTATCATTACGTGAGAGCGTACCAAAGAAACCGTTCGAATAAATCATGTGTTCGAGCTTTCTGTTGGCGAGTTATCCATGTTTGACTGTATATGTATATATATATACAGTCAAACGTGGATAACTCGAACTTCACGGGACCGAGCAAAAGTGTTCGAATTATCAGAGCGTTCAAGTTATCAGAGCACTGTCACAAGTCCATGTATTTATTTATTTATTAGTAGATACATGTACATATACAGACTATAACATAAATCAAAAGCACAAATGGCTTGTTTCAAATTAAATGCTTCTAATGTAAAGTTTAAAACGTTTTTATCAAAAAGTATAGAGATTTTTCTATCACTTGAGATTGGTTTGTTGTTTGAGGTGATGTTATTGCCAGGACGTTTTTTAGATTAAAATTGGCAAAACTTGATCACTGTTGAAATGCTCAAAAGAAAAGACATCTTTTTCTTTTGAGCGTTTTAACCAAGATCAATTTTGCCGATTTCTCTTGAAGTTTATGCGAAGGTCACCTCACTTTTCCATGCTTCCGAAAGGCGATTGCTAAGCGGATGTTTGGTAAAAATCAAAATTCACCAAACCTTTAGAAAATTGGTTGACAGAAATATTTTGCCGACGGTGGTAATAACGACGCCTATGATTTACGAAAAGTTGAGGTTTACCTCTATGACTTGGAATAAAGTGATTTTCTAAAGCGATAACAACCGTCTCGGTAGTCGTTGGGCAAAAAAATACTCGAGTTAACAGAGTTGAGGTCGAGTTATCTATAGCAATTTATCATGAGTGATAAACCATGATAATATACCATATATAATAAACCAGTGATATTACCATGAGTGATATGTATTGGCTGGAGAAGATGGGACAACTCTATCCCTCATCCTTTCAGTCTTTTTCTTTTGACTGACTCAAACTATTAGAGCAAACAGAGCTATTATTAGAGTTATGCAACTTAATTAGCTAATAAAATTATACAATAGAGTTATTCACATAAGTTATTCAACAGAGTTATTTAGTGAAGGTATTTAATAAAATTAGCTGATCCTTAAAGTTATTTGACAAAATTATACACTGGATTTATGCGATAACGTCATTACCGTTATACCATAGAGTTATACAATAGAGATATATACTAGGGTAGAGCTGAGCATGGGCTGAACAAACAGACACACTTTCATTGATTTTGGATAAATTTTAAATAAACATATTTACGGACCTAATGTTACATTTTTAGTCAATAGAGGTATAAATAAACCAGCATGAATCAAAACAAAAAGAGGCAACTCCTTGAATATATTTTTGCTAAAATAAAATTGAATACAAAGGTTTCTCCCTAAATAATGCAGAGGTGTAATGTTAATGCACTGATAAGTTATTCTCCTTATTAAATTGAGAGAAAATAAATCACATGAACAATAAAAAAAATAAATTTTAAAGTTTAAATAAACTGAGAAAAAATAAAAGCAACTGTGGAGGTTTTCAAACTTTTTCAAACTGCTGTAAATTTTAAATTTCATATAATGAAACAAGTGTTTGGTTGAAATAAGTTAGGAAAAAAAATAAAACTCCAAAGCTGTTTGGTGAAGGTAAGTGAATGTAAATGGGAAATCATGTACAAGTAATGTCTAAATATAGTCTGTTTTGCTACGATTACCATAAAAAAGTATATGATATACAGTTATATGATTTCACTTCATTTCCGTGTTGGCATCATAGGGCGAAAATATTGCGTAGATGTATAGAGTGGTATAGAAATCCATAGTAATTATCTAATGCAATCACTGTGCGGTGAAAACCGTCAAAATCTTCATCATTATAAATAGTAGCAAAACAATATCTTAACCTTAGTAACTATAGTTACCTAAAATGACTTTGGTACATTTTGTGGGTCTTTTGCACAAAAATGTAACATTACATTGTACTACAGACAGATTTCTCCTCTTCAAAACAGACGAGTAACATAAACACTGAATCTAACTTACACTGTATTTGAATTTAGCTTATGCATTCTAGTATGCATGTTTTAGTATGCATTTTAGTATGCATGTTTTAGTATGCATTTTAGTATGCATGTTTTAGTATGCATTTTAGTAAACTCCTAATGAAATTTTTACAACTTATTTCTTTGCAAATCCATTTTTACTACACTGAACTGAGCTACAATCGCCAAATTTTTATTTCGAGAGAACTCATTGCTGATATCATTGTGCGGAAAGTAAAGTAGCTCTAGTACGGCAAAGACGAAAGAGCGTATTGTTTCATTGAGCTGGCACAGTTCATAGAGTTTCAGCTAATATGTCATTTAGTATGTGAAATCGGAAAATTGGGTATACAGTATAATTATAGCCAGAGCAATGAATCATAAAAGCCTTTGTAGACTCGTGGTCAGACAATTGGATTATAAACCTGCAGGTTCATTCTTCGTGAGTTTAAATCTAGCACGATTTGATAGTTTAATTCCAAGATTTGCATAGCTATAGCTATACATATCGGACTACGCACATACACAGATGCGAAGATGCACAGACAAACAAACAAACAGACAAACTTTGAGATTTATAGATGTAGATGTTTGAGTTCTTGAAAGTTTAAATGAATTCAATATCGTCATATTTTCCAGCTTTCTACATAGTTTTTAACAACTAAATTTTCAATTCTTCTAGTTAAAGATTAATAAAAACAGTTGAATAAAAGCTGGACACAACTTTTTGATTTCACACTTGCACAAGTTTCTTAATAACCATACCCGTAGCTAATATGTGTATGTGAGCTATTCTTAGTTTTTGGATTTACTTAAGAAAGTGTTAAATTGAGACTTGTCTTTACAACTTGGTTAAAAATATTGAGATGAAAACTCTAAAAAATAAATGTGTGACTGATATAAAGCTCCTTAGAATGCGTATACAGATACACATGCAGGTATATTTTACTTCCTGTAATTATGACTTTTGTTTAATGAGCCACGACTGACTATGATTTACTACTAACATATTTCCACCATATATAAAAGGATACCTAAGAGTTTATCTGTCTTCTTCACTAACCAATTACTAATATGACCAAGTAGACTAATGACAACTAACTTCATCACTGATGTAATTTACATGTTTGACATTTATTTGCTAGTTTTTAGTTTGGCGCTTCTGGCAGAAAGATGAGCAGGTGAGATTGGACAAGCTTTTCAAAATTAACCAAACTAAATAATTTGATTGCATGCTATATTCACCTCATAATTATGAACTAAACACAGAAAAAAAATCTTGCTAAAATGTGCTGTATGACTTATTGTAATTTACAAGAATCTTTCAGCCACTTGTTCTCATTTCACCATTTTATTTATTGTAGGAATAATGACCAAGCCAGTTTAGACTAATGTATGTTGATAAAAGGAACAGAATGGTTTGACCACAGGCTATAATCAAAATTACACAAAGAGTACTACCACATAAACTATGGCTGACTTGATTTCTGTTTAAAGTTGCTTTGAATTACAGTCATACCCTGATGTACGAGCTTAATGCGTTTTGGAACTGAGCTTGGATTCCAATTCACTCATATATTAACACAATATTTTGCATACAAAAATACTAAATACAAACTATCCCATTCTTATTTTCTGCCAGAAATCACCTAAAACAAAATATTACGATGGAAAGCGTGATTTCAACTATGGTAATTCAATACCTACACTCACTAAAGGAAAAAATATATATTTAGTGGTTATGATCTGCAATAAAATGTAAAACTGCTCTGTACAGTACAGTATGGAGTTCTACCTATTAGATATTTCTGACGCTACGTAGCATAACATAGAATTTAAACTTAACTTAAATAAATTAAGTTTAATAAACACACACTTAACAATAAGTTTTAGTCTTTTACCAAACTTGGCTCTAATTGTGTTTATGGTTTTCACTTTTCATCCTAACCTTTCCAACTGAGCGCTTTTTGGCTCAATTTTGCTGTAATTTTAAGCTAGTCTTTCTGACAATTTTTTAAAATGGTGTGCAGAGGGGCAAAAAACAGAGTGTTCTGCTGTCAAGTGCAGCCTTTCATATTCAGAGCTTGTTATAATTTCAAATTTGGCTCGTATAGTAAGGCTGAAAGTTGCCATAAATATTGCTTGTTTTTAGAACTTCTGGTTAAATTGGGCACTAGTATGTAAAGGTATGACTATACTCTATTTTGTAGTTTTTAACTTTTAAGAGACCACGCTGAGCACCAATTAACAGTAGCGGGGATGAATTACTGTATAATATTTGACACAAAATTTGCTCAATATAATATCAAATAATTATAGAATCAAAAGGCTACAAAAATTAAAACATCAGAACTGCACATGCCGGAAAGTGAAATGTTAGTTGGCTATCTGCTATCAATACTATGCATCAGAGGATTATTTTATTGATTTTAAAACCAACACACCAAACAATGCAGTTTCAGCATGAAAAGTTTAACTAGAAGTTAATTTATTGTAAACCTGCAAAAGAAAATTGAGCACCGTCTCATTTATTATTCTGACTGACTGACTTCACGTCAAAATAGACCTGACTTTCCTTTGATATAAACAAATACCAAGGGAGATTCTGAGCCAAAGTTTTATAAAGAATCAATATTTACCATAATTATTTACTGCTAGGTTTTTGTTGAGCTGTGAGAGATTATTATGAAGTTCCAATACAGCGATAGCCTAGAGACGCTTGAGCGTGCCAGTGCTGAACCTTTATCCTGAGTCGAGAGGCACATCAAATTTTTATAAGGCATTATACTAGAGTGATGGTTGTATGACGCCTTATGTCAAGTCCTGTTGCTTATGAAATAACAGTTAAACAATACCAATGCTTATGCACCAGCATGAAGCCATCTTTTATTAAGGCCATTTCTATGGTGTAAACATAGACCATCAAATAGGGTTTCATCTTCAAACAGCAACATTGAATCACAACAGAATGAATGGACAAGGTTGTTTTCATAGCATCTTCCCAAAATTATTTGGAGTTGTGTCCTCAGGCTCTCATTTTAAGGAACCCTAGTAATTGAAGCTACTAAAATATATAGAATATTAGGAAATGTTGATTATTGACACATAAGCAACAAGATTGCCTCAACTTGCAGTGTTAAGATACATATATATATTAGACTTGATTAGAAAACAGTGATTTTACATAAATCATAACTGCTGCAGCAAAGATTCTAACAACTATCATATATAAATGTAACTAACTCTGGTATAATGAAAAAAGCATTTTTGTTGTAAAGTTGGAATATCGGAAAAAGAGAAACATGATATGAGTCAGCAGAAGAATACTTAAACAGACCGACACTATTGTTAGCAGAAAGCGAAAACATACTTCGTTTTGTGTGCTCTATATCAACGATAGGTCTTGTATCTGAATCTTAAAATCCTTTATCTGAATCTTAAAAATGAATCTTAAAAATGAATGGAGCTACTTTAAAATTTTCTCTCCAAACTTGTTATACTAGTTAGGAGCTTTGAAATTTAGCTTATGTTATCCTGTTTTAAGAATTTACTTTGCTACTGCTATTCTTACTGTTGCTAGATAGTGAAATAATACAAATTATATACCAAGAGTTAACTAGTTTGATCTGTTGAACTTGCAATCAGACCAGATATAAATTGGACCAGATATAAACTGCAGCTTGAACTTAAACTAGCTCTGACAGTTGATACTGCGATGTTAGTTATAGTCTATTAGTTACTACCAGCCAAACACCTCTAGCTCCCGCAGCCTCAACTTGGTATCGATGCCGACAGCTGTCACCCGTACAAATCTCCCATAGAGTATCTGAGTGCAGTTCATGGTGAACGCATCACCTGGAGGCTGACCTTCATTGTAAGCACACAAGTACTTGTCACCTTTCTCAGTCAAGTCACTTTCTGTCTCTCCAATTGCAACTCTAACATTGGCAAGGTTATCATCTAGAGAATCAACAAAAGCTATAGTAAATTTGTTGTGGATTTATACTAACACCATCTAAAATTTAACTGTGTTAGCTGAATGCGCGGCAATGCACGAATTAAATTGTTAATTTTTATTTTTTAAACAAACAGAATTATACAAACAGTTAAAACACCACTGTGTTAGTTGAATGCCTAAAAATGCTCAAATTATAAGTTTTTGCACAGAAATCTTTTATTATTTGACACATAACAAAAACTACCATTTAAAGCGATTGAAATAAGTTAAGAGAGAAAATAAAACAACTATAAAGGCGTTTAAATTCAAATGTAAAATAATTGGCAAGTAATGGCTAAATAAAATATGTTTTAAAAACAACGTGTAAGTCAAAATCAATCAAGTGAACACAACAGAATATTAAACACCTCTTAAAATATTTTTGAAAGAAGTCTGAATTATAAACTACTACTACTATTTTTCTTTGACCAACTAACCTCAGCTTTGTATATATATATATATATATATATATATATATATATATATATATATATATATATATATATATATATATATATATATATATACATATATATACATATATATATATATTTGTATATTTGTACTTCAGTTGATTATTACTTCAGTTTATTATTAATAATAATTATTTGCGTGTTTTAAAAAGATTTGAAACTCAGTTCGTTTTTGTATGTAAAAGTTTGGCTGTAATTTATTTAGTTTAGTTTAAATTCTAAAAGCCAGACCATCATATCAACATGAAATAATGGATCATAATAATATTATTATATGTGAGTTTGAAATGTCTGGAGCGTGTACTTTGAGAGCTAAAACCAAGTTACAGTTAAAAAATTTTGGCATGACTACACTATATAATTTAAACTCAAGTTAGAAAAAACAATCATTTTAATTTTTTTGCTTGATATTTATTTTCTATATATATATATATAGGAGCTAGCATCAACAACAGGAAGTGCAAAATTTAAAAAGAGCTAATTGTAACTTGTCACTTTTTGCTTTTACTGAAATATTTGTAGCATGTTTCAATTAGGATTATTTCTCTCTACCACTATTTCAACATTAAATCATCACAAAGGTTTTATTTCCATGAGCTTGTGAAAATGGTATATATAAGAGCTGTCTAAATATCAATCTTTAAAATCAAATTTTTAAAGATCTCTTTAGTTAATAATCGGCAGTAAATACTTTGATCAATATGAGCCATCTTATGTTGCTCTTTCACAAAAACTGTAACTGTCAACATTCTAGCAGACATATATTTTTTTAAATTAAATGCTTCATATTGCAATCAAAAGATGTATTGGTTTGCGCTACAATAATATAAATGAAATATATTAATAACTCAAGTAAGCTATCATAACAAGTGTTAGAAGGAAGGAACCGTGTGCTAAACAAACATAGTTGAGGTAAAGCACATCTCACGTCAGCAAACTGCCTTTGGGCAATTAGAGAGAAAGACTAGATTGATGTTAGAGACAGTATTTCATGGAAATCGGTACACCGCAGGTTGTCTCCATAGCTTACTGAAAGCTAGTTATAAATACTGTGTCATTATTAAACTATTCAATTATATATACCTGACTCATAATTAAAAGCTTGATCATGAATCTTTACAGAGTGAATGCAGTGAGCAATGATAAAGTCAAGTTGAATCCATGGAGAATGTTCAACCAGAGATACAACGAGGTTGCCCCAGCTGGTGCCTTTGTTGCCATCAATAGCTTTGTGAGGGCCAAAATCTTTATGATCTTTGTAATGTTGAGATGAAATGGAAGCGGTTACATCACCTGTATAAAAAAGATGTGTAATTTGAAAATTTTCGGATGCAGAGGAACAAATATATATGTGTATATATTATGTGTATTATATTATATTATGTTATGGAATATATGTGTAAATATTTAAAACCTATAGAGGAACAGTGACAAAAAAGATACCTTTGTATATACGTACCGCAACTCTACGAAAATGTCTATATTGGACCAAAATGAATATAGAACTTTGAACTTAAAGTAACTTAAACTTGTATGACAGTAGAATTTAGTTTCATAAATCTCCATGAGCATGCTTGGAAACCATTTTTTTTCTTTTAAATCTGCAATTTGAAAATTCAAATTAGAGTTAATTATAAAGAATGCTCTAGAGACACTAGATTTTCTGCAAATAAGGATTTGTGTACAACCTAAACTTTTAGATTCTCAAATGATTGAACAGTTAACTATTTTGTCTGTAACATACTTAAGCTTACTACAAGTATTATCACATACTTTAAACACTTTAAATGAAATTATCAACTTACTGGGAATTTAAATTTCATTTTGGAATTAACTTAGAAATTTTCATTATATAAAACCCATAAA
Organism: Watersipora subatra; assembly: GCF_963576615.1. Lineage (NCBI taxonomy): Eukaryota > Metazoa > Bryozoa > Gymnolaemata > Cheilostomatida > Watersiporidae > Watersipora > Watersipora subatra. The sequence goes on from NC_088713.1 coordinate 59,496,934, forward strand.
CACTAGCTGTTTCGCAAATGAGAACTTTCGTAACCTCTAAATTTGCAAATTCTCAGATGCTTGAAAAGTCAACTATTTTGTGTAGTATAAACTTAGAGGTTGACTTGCAACAAAATTCGCATCACAGTTATTTGGTATCAAAAGATTCCCCATGTCTTACTCTGTTGTGTTGTAGGTGCAAAATATGTGGAAAGGTGATTACAAGCCCCTTAATCGCAGCCACACGAGACCGCCGTAGTTTGGATCCTCTTTCCAAAATGGCTCAAATGTGACATAGTTGTGGGAGATGGTTTCTGTTAACACTTTCATGCAACCTTATTCGTCTAAATATTTTTACAAATATACTTTACGCATTCAATAAAACCATGTCTATTGTTCTCACACGTCTGTTTTATCGTCATTGTAAATGCTGTCACATTTAGCACTGATAACTTATAACTTGCCGTAAAAAATCATTTAGTTTTTTAACCTTACCTCGAATGAGTATATATCATGATAATCAGGACAAACCTGTTGGTCACCTGTGATAATCAAAAAGTGCTGCAAAAATTATTTGCAAAGTATTAGGTCACATGATCAGATTACAACTTGCCAATTAGACCAGGCCGAAACAAAACTGTAAAATAGCGAGCATCTATATTTGATACGGGGTCTTCGGTAAAAGCCAAAATGTTTGTCATAAACTAGTGCTAAGATATTTTATATTGAGCTTTTTATTGGCCTCTCAATTCACGTGAGAACATCACGTGACAAAAAATAACCAAAATTTCATGGTTACATCATCGAAATAAAGAGATTCCAATCTACGGCGGCTTTTCGTTTTTGAGCTTTTAAGAGCTTGTAATCACTTTTCCACACATTTGGCGCCTACAACACAACATCGTAAGACATGGTGAATCTGTTGATACCAAATAACTGTAATGTGAATTTTGTTGCAAGTCAACCTTTAAGCTGCCTACAAGTATTATTACATACTTTAAATAAAATTTTCAAACTAACAGTGATTGTTGTAGATAGCTGAAACGACCCACGACAAATTATTTAGTTACATACGTACTTCTGAACGTCTGTACCAACTCCACCATGCTGTTTAAACTGAGGTTACCACAGTGACAGAATAAACTTCCTCCAGTGTTTACACAGAATGCCTGGCCACAGTCTCCATTATCTTCTTGACATTCATCAATATCTAGAGGTGCATAACATGGCATTACTAATTAAAATGAATCGTCGCTTGAAAATGTTTGACGTTGATAAGTGATAACAGCTTTGTTTAGCATCTTACCTTACAAACAGCAACTTTTCTGTCAATACTGTAAGTCATTGTTCATAAGGCAAAATATTTTTCTTTAAAATTTGGTGATATGTTTATACACAGTCTAAAATTATATATGTAATCTTGTCACTATGCGCAGGGTTAAAGTGTCTTCTGAAACACGGAAATAGTTAAAATAATTTGTTCAATGTGGCAGTAGAAAACATCCAACATTTTCATTCATGTACTGAGGTCATTAGTTGCAGTCACTGTCATAAGATACCTCCAGCCCTCAATTCTGTTTGTTGGGTGGCATTCGTAGATGCCTCAACCTGCTGCAACATTTAAATTGGTAATTTCCAAACCTACATTTACAGCATTCAACTTAACATGACTTTATATTTTGCCTTTTTCCATGACAAAGAGTTAAAATAGGCTGATAGATTTGGTACCGTGTTTATCTGAAGTTGTAACACTCTCTCGGCAGTAAAAAAAACATGAAAGGGTCAAATGCAACCTCGTCAGTCAATGCGGACAACAAACCAAGAAAGTGGAGTTAGTAAATGACTCACATGGTTATGTTAAATTGAGTATGTCAAATGAACAGAATAGTGATAGGTGTAGCTTACACATGCTGTACACCCGCAAACCCAAACACCGACCCTCAAAGTTTGGAGTGCAGCAAAACATGATTGCGGCTCTTACACAGGATTTATGGTGCTTGCTGTATGTACAGATGCAGTAGCACTTTTCAACAGGCAGCTGGTGATACATTGACAGTTAATAATTTATAATAGAGTCTTTTAACGATACAAAAACTATAACTAAAAACTTTAGGTTTTATTGCCTAATAAACAAATTTCTGATGATCAAACCGATTATTTTAAAACCAAGTTGGGTACATAAAAAGACAAATATGTTACAAAAATAATGTGGTTTTGTTTTCTCTGACATTCTCGATTACTTTGACTTATTTAAATAGCATGAAATACAAGGAACCACACTGAATAGAGTAATTCGCATATAACAGAGTCATTTGCAAGTAATGGTGTAATTAAACTGTAATAGAGTAATTCACACGTAATAGAATAATTCACATGTGATGGAGTAATTCACGTGCAATAGAGTAGTTCACATGTAATAGAGTAATTAACATGTAAAAGAGTAATTCATATGTAATGGAGTAATTCACATGTATTAAAGTAAGTCACATGTAATAGAGTAATTCATGTGTAATAGAGTAATTCATACGCAATAGAGCAATTTACATGTAATATAGTAATTCACATGTAATAGAGTAATTCACATGTAATAGAGTAAGTCACATGTAATAGAGTAATTCATGTGTAATAGAGTAATTCATTCGCAATAGAGTAATTTACATGTAATAGAGTAATTCACATGTAATAGAGTAATTCACATGTAAAAGAGTAATCACATGTAATAGAGTAATTCAATGTAATAGAGTA